>NC_043992.1:21180058-21192558 GCF_902150065.1 Myripristis murdjan
TTTCCTCACAAGCCCTAATAGATTGATTTTGACTGTCCTCTTTTTTCAGACATTTCTTTAATTTATGAATGATTTTGTGCAAAACAAAGTAAACTAGAACTTGTAGAAAGTGTAATGCTGCATGAATAAAGCATTCATCTACTCAATAATTGTTTTGACGAACACATTAACTTTCAAGATAATGTTCAGACAACTGGAAACTTCATCACTGGAATCACAAAACGCAGCACGGATGACTGGGCAGTCTGAGATATCGAGACTTATGCTAAATTTAGAAAATTATTCTAGTGACTTAACACATTTGAAAGTATCTAATATAAACAGCTGAAGAAAATAATTTCAGAGGATATTCACTAGCTTACAAGGTTTCCGTGTTTTCAAATATTACAAAGCACATGTGGAAACATGCATTTTTTACAAAATACAAATCAATCAATAGATTGTCAGTCAATCTTTCTGAGAGAAACACATGAATAAATGCACCAATCTGAAGTTATTAGGCCTTTTTTCTGCGGTATAGTAACAATTGGAAAATCTGTTTCAGATGGATATTATATTTACCAAGATATTGAAGGTCATGAAAATACAATTGGAAGGTAATTAAGTGAAATGCTCTTTGGATGCAAGTTTTTTTCTTAACTAAAAGATGGTGAAATACTCAAGGGCACATCCAAAAAGGTGCCAGCTTGAAGTCTTGAAGGTCAACTGTTCTGTGGGGAGTATGCCTTGGACTTTTGGATGACCACACAGAATTTGGGACAGTCCTGAACTGTGAGCAATTGTCCCGAAATCCTATCCTTTTTGTCCTGAAAATTAGATTAGACCTGTGCTTCGATCTATGGTTATAGTCTATTAAAACATTAAATAAATTGTGACACATTATTTTGTTTTTGCCCACAGATGGGCACTGATATGTCTGTAGCCTACATTTTTTTTTTTTTTTTACGCATAGTGGCAATACTGAGCAGCGGCACATAGTTCTGATGTTGATTTAAAACAGGCACCACACAATAAAATAAAATGAATTTTTTGCAGTGGATAATGATTTGCACACTTTTGCAGTCAGTCTGTCTCTTTTTCCCCAATGGCAGGCATTCATGAACAAAAATAATACATTTTAGTGTTGAGTTTTGACTTTCACGTGTTTTGCTGTCATTGTTTCTTTTCATTGACACTGAATATAATGTCCTGGAGGCCACACCCACTGTGACCATGTGACCACGGCCACTCCCGACTCCCCTGTGCTGAATTTCACCTATTCTCATCCGGTCACCCTGGGAGTAACTGTGTTTTGGACTTTTTGGATCTAACCTCCAACACCTCGTTGCATGTTTTATTTGTATGTTAGTTTGTTTAACAAGTTGTTTGCAGAACACTGGTCACATCCTGTACACTTTGCACAAAGGACAGATCTCAATCACGATCATATGCACAACCTGCAGCAATGGAGTAACTGCAGGTTGGCTCTTTTGTTTCTATCTTTGGGAAAGAGTTCATATTCATTATAATAATAATAATAATAATAATAATAATTGGAGCATCAGATTCCCTTTAAATAAACACTGTAGTGTCAAGTGCTGATACAGTGAAGCCCACGTCTTACTCCCCTCCCTCCCTCTCTCTGCTCTGTCCTCATTATGTTCAGACTTACTCCATCTTCACAGGATCAGGCCAGGGCTGACAGATCCTTGAGACAACAATAGGGTGCTGACATTGAACTGCGGCAGTGTGCTGTACACTGGAGCACCAATAAAGTATAATGTTTTCAAAATGAAGCTGATGTGCCAACCAACTTAAGATTGAGGGCGAAAGTGGGAAAGGGTGTTGAGAGAGAGGAGGATAGAGAGAGGGAGAGAGAGCAAGAGAAAGACAGAAAATATGATACACAGAAAGAAATTGGGATTCTGAGGATATGCAGGTTGGCAAATTAAAGTGACCTAAAAGCTGCATTTTAAATACTTGAGCTTGAGCTAAAGGGTGCAACATTTTTGGCACCCCATGCTGTCTGTTGCTGTCTGTTGCTGTCTGTTGTGATGTGTTACACAACCTAACTATAGGGATACATGGAAACTTGCATGTACAATATCATTTGGTGGTGACACGGTTATCGAGGCTGTAAAACAAAGGCGGCGTGTGTAGTTGCAGTGGTTTTGAAAACCAAGCCCCAGTTTCAGGCCCGTCACTGTGGCCCATATGAGTTTTTATCCCAACTACAACATCAGTTGAAAATAGACAACCTGATACCTCTGAGTCATCTCAGACACCTTCTCAGTAACATGCCCAGGTCTGCCTGTGATTGACTGTTCGTTTTACCTGAGCCTGCTGTCTGATTTCGGCTTTGTTGTTGTAACTGCTCCTGCTGTTTAACTTCCCTTTTGATATTGATTTGTTAGTTTTACCCAGTGGCTTGTTTTCTCATCTCTGTTTCACTTTTATGGTTTGCTTGTGATTATTTTAACCTATAGCAGCTGATTATTGTAATGTGATTATTTTCACATGAGGCCGTCCTCTGGCAAAAAAAAGAAAAAAAAGACCCCATACACTGTTTGTACAGCAGCTTATTGCGATCTATAGTTGCATTTCAAAGTAAAGCGACCTCAAGTGGTCCTGTAAATAACAACATTGCGGTGTAGTATTCAGGCAGTGTAAGGAGGTTGGTGGGGATGTAGATGGGCATGGTGACCAGACATCCTGTTTCAAGCTGGATGTCCCAAGTCCAGATAAATATCTGTAAAACACTAAAATGTCCCAGTTTTCAACATTCATTACTAAATTGTCCTATGTGGTTGTATGGGTTGGAGGACATATAGCACTTGTTTTTACTGATTCTTTTTTTTCCAGTTTTACTCTGTTTTATTTCACTCACATTTAGCAGTGTTTACCCAGTGTTGGAGTTTTGTTTTACTGGGTCCCTGCAGACCTTTGTAACCCTGAAAATGATGGCCCAACCTCCCATGTTGTGCCAGGCTTTTAAGTAAAGGTAATGAATGAATGAATGCAGCTACACATAATTACACATAAGCATCAGTTGATATGGAGATATATGTATGTGCTGATTGTGATTGTAGCATTGAATAGTGTTTTTTTCGGTATTTATTGCATTGTTCATGTGTCTGACATTCCGGAAGCCTGCCTGTGAGGTTTTGGTGACGTGTCCGCACTGCTCGCCGGTCTCCGCTCCACACCTGTCTCCTGAGCTCCGCTCCGCCTGCGGCAGTAGACCTCCATGTCAGCTGCGTAAACTTTCATTACGCCTTCACGCAGTGCATTTTAAAGGCAAGGACAGGGGCTCATTTGATTGGTTACATGTGAATCGGCTGTGTCAAACCCACTCCACCCCTTCTCTCCTCCCCTCCGCCGGTAGGAGGGACGGCGGAGTACTTGCGCCACCGAGAACGGCGTGCCAAACTTGGAAAATCCGCCTGGCCACACCCAGTTGGCGAAGCGCATCTGCGCTACGCCCCCGCCTCGCCTGGTCTGCGAAACTAGAGCCCTTTGTGTTAGAGAGAGTGTGAGAAGGAGAAAGCAAGAATATAATAGTTTAATGAAGGTGACTTTGACTGTAGGCTGTTAATGTTTTAGCATCTTGTGACCCCTCACTCTTCCTTCCTCTTATTTTCTCTGCCCTGTCTTTCTTCTCTTCCTTCCTTTTATTGTCATCATTATCCAGGGTACTATATGGCCACCTGCTACTCTGTCCACTGATTGCCTGAGCATCCTTTGAAACCAGCTGTGTTTTCAAGGGTACATGCAGGTGAGCAGAATATACCCACCTCTTACTCTAAGTATATAGATCAGCCATCACTGATTAGCGACCTGGTTCTGCCCCAACCATGAAACAGTTCACAAACTCTTTTATAGTAGTTTGGTGTGTTTTGGCTACTGTATCTCAGTGTCTTGTCCAGTCAATAAGTCCTCCAACCTATACGACCACATAGGTCATTTGCTCCAGTGCTCTAATAGGAGAAACCCAAAGATTTTACATTTCACTCTGTGACACATTAAAGTTCCATCTCCATCCATCCAAATCGAAAAAAAAAAAAAAAAAAAAATCAAATACTGCAGCCATCACTCTGTAAAGCCTGATTTCTGTACAAGTCACGTCTCTAAGCACACTGTCCTTCATCTTTTACCTGTGCAGTCAACCACGAGTCCAGTCCAGTCATGCATCCCTGTGACTCCATCAGGGATCGGTCTAATCAGAGGAGAACGCTGACTAAAAAAAATAAATAAATAAAAGAGCACTGAACAGAATCTTCCTCCCTGCTTGTCTAACTGTATAAAATATTGTAGTGTAAATGCTCAACTTGATGTTCCTTCAGGCCAGTGACACAGACAGAGAGATCCACACTACCCAGCCTTGTCATTGCCTATTAATGGCTCTTCACACTAAGTGGCTGCCTTAATGCTGCCTGTTCCCTGGCTCCTGTTGACTCCCATTTGTTGCCTGGCACCTTTTCTACCCCTCTGCTGTCAAAACACTCTCATAGAACATGGCATGCATCGCGCATTAATAGCACTGTCATTTAACCTCAGGACAACCTACATTCCATTAACAGCATTGTACTGTGGTGTTGATGAGGCGTGATGAAGAGAAGAGGCTGCTGGACCTTTTTAGGGATCCAGCCTGGAAGTGCAATTGTTGAAATACCGTTTATCCAGTACAACACCTGAGGACATTAACTGTGATGTCTCGCTCGCCATCCTAGGTTATGTTTTTCTGTCTTTAATATGTAATTCGTTCTTGTTTTTATTTTGTCAAACTCATCTTCCCTCTCACTTCAGATAACTTAACTTCCTGCCCCTGTGTGTGTGTGTGTGTGTGTCTATGCTTTTGCAAGTACAGACTCACTGTGATTTTTATCCTGTGTCTGAGTCATGCCATTGAGTTCCTGCCTGTTCACCATCAGTCATTATGTTGTTGAATTCAGTTTTAATTTACTCTTTTTTGCCCTCAACAATATATAAAATATATATACTCTGTTTAAACATTTTTGGAATAAGGCTATAAATATTTATGTATTGTTTTTACATGGTATTTTAATTTGATCCTTTTAGTATGCCATTTTGGCTGTTATGTAGGCTTCTCTCCTTTTCTTACTATCTCTCTTCTGTGTTTCCTGCATGTACTTCAGGCTTTAACATTGCTTTGCCAGTCTTTTCTCCTGATATTCATCTTGCCAAGCCATCTTCAACAACATATCTTCACCAAACAATTGTTTTACCCAACTATTATCAATCTATCTATCTATACACACACGGACAGACAGTGGGACCAATGCTGAAAGATGTAAGACAAGTCTCCACTGGCCAAGTGCAGTGACAGCTTGGCAACATCCACAGTTATGCGGGCAAACAAAAGGTTTTGATTAACATTTTAGTCATGAATGTATTTTACCTGAAATAAAATAATTAGAACCAGAATCAAAAATACTTTATTGATCCCTGGGGTAAACATTTTTTGCTTGCTGTGTCGTGTTGGTTGTTTTGTTCTCAAATATATTTTTTGATTGCACAATAAACAAACAAAAAACACTCCATACATTCACTACATGCATTTCCATCTTGTCGGAGCTCAGGTTGGTTATTTTTTTCATGAAGTCCCACAGTTTTTTCAAGTCCTTAGTTGAAAAGGCTTGCTACTATGAACAACTGTGTTGCCCTCACACTTCCTTTAGTTTCCTCTTTAGTTTTCTTTGAACTGCGCTCAGTTCCATTATATTCTTGCACCGGAAGGCTTTTTTTTTTTTTTTTTTTTTTCGTCTGATGCAATGTTTGATCTCAGGCATGATGTAGTCTTTGTTGTTTGGGTATATCCTAATCCTTTTTGGCACTACGGTGTCGACACTAAAGTGTATATACCCCAAGATCGCCTTTTTCGATACTATTCAGATTATTGTCTTTTTGGAATACACTATATTACCAAAAGTATTCGCTCACCTGCCTTTACTCATACTATGAACTGAAGTGCCATCCCATTCCTAACCCATAGAGTTCAATATGATGACGGTCCACCTTTTGCAGCTATTACAGCTTCAACTCTTCTGGGAAGACTGTCCACAAGGTTGAGGAGAGTGTTTATAGGAATTTTTGACCATTCTTCCAAAAGCGCATTGGTGAGGTCACACACTGATGTTGGTCCAGAAGGCCTGGCTCTCAGTCTCCGCTCTAATTCATCCCAAAGGTGTTCTATCGGGTTCAGGTCAGGACTCTGTGCAGGCCAGTCAAGTTCATCCACACCAGACTCTGTCATCCATGTCTTTATGGACCTTGCTTTGTGCACTGGTGCACAGTCATGTTGGAAGAGGAAGGGGCCCGCTCCAAACTGTTCCCACAAGGTTGGGAGCATGGAATTGTCCAAAATGTTTTGGTATCCTGAAGCATTCAAAGTTCCTTTCACTGGAACTAAGGGGCCAAGCCCAGCTCCTGAAAAACAACCCCACACCATAATTCCTCCTCCACCAAATTTCACAGTCGACACAATGCAGTCTGAAATGTACCGTTCTCCTGGCAACCTCCAAACCCAGACTCGTCCATCAGATTGCCAGATGGAAAAGCGTGATTCATCACTCCAGAGAACGCGTCTCCACTGCTCTAGAGGCCAGTGGCGGCGTGCTTTACACCATTGCATCCGACGCTTTGCATTGCACTTGGTGATGTGTGGTTTGGCTGCAGCTGCTCGGCCATGGAAACCCATTCCATGAAGCTCTCTGCGTACTGTACTTGGGCTAATCTGAAGGTCACATGAAGTTTGTAGCTCTGTAGCAATTGACTGTGCAGAAAGTCGGCGACCTCTTTGCACTATGCGCTTCAGCATCCGCTGACCCCTCTCCGTCACTTTACGTGGCCTACCACCTCGTGGCTGAGTTGCTGTTGTTCCCAAACGCTTCCATTTTGTTATAATAGAGCTGACAGTTGACTGTGGAATATTTAGGAGCGAGGAAATTTCACGACTGGATTTGTTGCACAGGTGGCATCCTATGACAGTTCCACGCTGGAATTCACTGAGCTCCTGAGAGCGGCCCATTCTTTCACAAATGTCTTGTTTCACAGTCTGCATGCCTGAGTGCTTGATTTTATACACCTGTGGCCAGGCCAAGTGATTAGGACACCTGATTCTGATCATTTGAATGGGTGAGCGAATACTTTTGGTAATATAGTGTACATCCCAATCTGTGGCCCAGACACATTTAGCTCAACCTTATTCCTATCCTTTCGGACACTAACAGTCTTTGACCCTGTTCCTACCTGTTATGAACATTTGTCCTGCAAACTGAAGTGTAGGTCGGCTATAAAGCAGCTCATTAAGGAATAAAAACACAAACCGTCTGCCTGCAGGGTGGGAACTATAGGGGAGTCAGGAGAAGCTCAGCTCCCCTTATAAGACATGAGCTCCCCTAAAAACATGATGCAAGAAATTTTGGGGGTCTCCAAAATATGTATTGACAATATGCAAGGTTTTTTCTTCCATATAAAATTTAGAGGTAACAGGAGTTCCTAAATTTTGCAACATGGCATGATTAAACACATTCTTCATAACCCTAGACACGATAGTTACTATAGGAATACTCCAGAAATATTACTGAAATATTACAGGCCAAAATGTGAATGTGGGAATTGCAGTTACTGCAGGAATACCACAGAAATATTACAGGTTGGTTTACTCACATAAGTGAATTTCATTCAGATTATTGGAGGTCAAATGTCAAGGGACCGATCTGAAAATGGCTATAACATTTTCTTCTTGCCAAAATTTAGTCTAATTTTGGAGCAATATTTATCCAGGTTTCCCACAACTTAGCGTAACATACTTGATACACTTGGTAGCAATGGATTCCTTAGATCGTCTAGTTTCAGTATCTTGACTCTAGCTTTACTGAGCCCAATACAGACTCTGAAAAACACTAATGTCAGCTGAGGGCACAGATGCTCCTGCAGGTCTAGGAGGATTTCAATGTGCTGATTGCAGATAAAACTTTGAAAAAGTGAATTGAATGTATTTAATGTATGCTGAATATGGTATGTTTGAATATGTACTGAATGATTTCTCTGCAGTTCATGATTATTTAATTGCTTTGCTCCCCCCTTTGGATCAGTGTTAATACTACAAATTTTTTGTTTATATAATTAAAGGGATTAGAGACACCTGGGCAAATGCCACCTGGTGAGACGGGGAACAGTTTTTCGACCACAAATTACAATTTAGAAAGTATACCACTGAATTATAGGTTAACTGTTCGTTATTTTAAAAGTAATCATGTGGCACCCTGGACATTTTAGGGGTAAATGTTCATTGCAAAAGTTCATAAGTTTGTGTTATTGACTTGCAGTTTGTGTTATTGACCCCCCCCATAATTATTTTTCTGATTTTTCTAATTTCAGATGCTTTATGTCACTGGCAACAAGGAGAAACTGACCTGATGTCACGGTACATAATATTTAGGCAATATTCGCTTTCGCCAGTAGGTGGCAGTAGCGGCTTTGCCAGGTTGTGGCTAGAGACGTATCGTCTCCGTAGAAGCCGGAAGTAGACTAGTCATAACAAAACGGCTGTGAAGACAACAGCTACGAAAGCCATTACTAAAACTGTGTTTTTGATATGATTGCAGGTGAGATAAGTACACAAGCACCATATAGGGTCAGGTCAAATTCCCCTCTCTGCTCCCAGTGATGTGTTTTATGTTGTTTAATATGTGTTGATGATTTATATGAGTGCCGATAAAGTAGCTAACTGATGCTAGCCTCAGGCGCTAATGTAGCCATACAATCGCGTTAGTGGCGGGACGTTATTGTTTGAATGTCGACATTACTGTTTGGAATGTCATGTTCAGAGGATGTTAGGATACAGAATTCCAGTACAATATTGGGCTCTAGTTTTGCAGACCAGGCGAGGCGGGGGCGTAGCGCAGATGCGCTTCGCCAACTGGGTGTGGCCAGGCGGATTTTCCAAGTTTGGCACGCCGTGCTCGGTGGCGCAAGTACTCCGCCGTCCCTCCTACCGGCGCAAGGGAGGAGAGAAGGCGTGGAGTGGGTTTGACACAGCCGATTCACATTTAACCAATCAAATGAGCACCTGTCCTCGCCTTTAAAATGCGCTGCGCGAAGGTTATGCAACAGGCAAGGAGGTCTACTGCCGCAGGCGGAGCGGAGCCCAGGAGACAGGCACGGAGCGGAGACCGGCGAGTTGTGCGCACACGTCACCAAAACCTCACAGGCAGGCTTCCGGAATGTCAGGCACATGAACGATGCAATAAATACTGACAAAAAACACTATTCAATGCTACGATCACAATCAGCACATACATCTCCATATCAACTGTCCCGTCACAACTGATGTCAGATCAAAGGAGATTGGCACCGTTTGTGCTGATTGTGAGGTTTTGGTGATGTGCGCCAGCCAGCCAAACTTCCACTGCGCCAGCTCCGCTCCGCCTTGCGCGGAAAGTAGACGTGGTTTCAGATGGCGAGCTTTTGGCGCACCTCGGCGAAGCCTTTTGGCACGAAACTGTCACTGCGCCAAGTTGAATCTGTTGACACTTCCCCCCGTTGCGCCGCCACTCCCATCTCGGCGCAAGTCCGCCTGCAAAACTTGGACACTGTCCGCCTCTCCCGTTTCGCCGGTCGAAACTAGCTCTGCGCGGGGTTCGCCTCACTGCGCCACCCCGCGCTGCGCCGGGAAACTAGAGCCCATTGTGTTTAACTTAGATTAATACTTTGTTCATGAACACAGGTGCCCATTTTATATTGCTTATCCTTGCCAGGCGAATTTATTTTTATTTCTTTACGTTGTTTATTAAATGGATCTGGGTCATATCCATGGTACAAGCCTGAAGTAGCCTAGTCATAATGGGTTTACTGGATTAAATTGAGTCTCCGTAGAAGCCGGAAGTAGACTAGTCATAACAAAATGGCTGTGAAGACAACAGCTACGAAAGCCATTACTAAAACTGTGTTTTTGATATGATTGCAGAAGAATAAAATCATCTGGCACCTGGATGTCATGACTCTCATTCAGTGTGTAACAATCAGAATAATATTTTTGTTAAAATCTTTTGTTAATAAATGACCTTTGTTTCCTCTCAGATCCGCAGTCTCTCATTGTTTAGATTGCGTGTTGGCAACCCCACTCAAAAATTGGCTTAATGTCTGTAAATAAGTTAAATTACAGATGACATTTTTCATGAAAATTTGAAGGACAAAGCAAAGAGGTACAGATTTTATATTATACAACATAAGAGTGATTGTCTGTGTTTGCAAACGTGTGCTTGCACTTCATTTGGTAATCAAATAATTCCTAGACAGAGAAAGTGTGTGTGTGCATGTGTGTGTGTGTGTGTGTGTTCATGCGTGCTTGTGTGTTGGGGGTGTGGCCAGGTTTTTGAGCAGCTGTTTGAAAGAGGCAGCAGTAAGGGTAAGTGATGAATGTCATGGAAGTGTGACACTTTATAGCCAAAAAATAAAAATTTAACAAAATGATACAAGTAGATTATTTCATTATTGGCCCCAGTTTTTTTGTTTCAAATAATGTAATAATCAGCCAATAATATTGTAATGTAATACCTTATTACATTATTGGCCAAAAGTTATTATGTTATTGGTTCAGAAATTGTATTACTTTATTGGTAAGTCATTACATTGTCGACTTTAATTACACAAGACAGAAAAAAAATATGACATTATTGGCTGTTACACCTCTCCTTCTAAATATCTTTTTTCTCTCATGTACGACTATTTTTCATTGTGAGAATGGCTTGACTGTGACCTCCTCCTCTCTCTGCCATAGACACATGCATTATTACATGATTTGCATATTTCAGAATTTCCTGATATAACCCCTGGATCCCTTTCCATGGTATTACCACTCTCAGCTTTGGCAAGCTGTTTAAGGTTTATAGTGAAATATGGTTGGTTGTTAGGCATTAAAAGTTATTAAACACTTGAAACTTTTGAACAGTGATGCTGGAGTTTGTTCCATCACTCCTGGACCCTAAACTTAGCTGTACGTTTTGGCTCCTTCACAGTGAAATTATAATCAAACAGAGTCATCAATTCACCCCGTTTGAACGCCCACCTACAGTATAAACCCACACACACACACGCAAACAAATGCATAGATATATGCACACACCCAGTACTGGCACGCAAATACACCTTATTGGAGCGATATATTGCAACTGTATGCATGTGTATGTGCACACACACAGACACACACACATATAAGCACTCTCTGTTGATCACTGTTAACGGTAGTAAAAGCAGATCATCAGACACATGTGACACATGTTTGAATGAGGAATGCTTTGCATGTGTGTGTTTATTCTTATGTGTATATTTTTTGTATGCATCTGTATGTCTTTGTACGTTTGTGTATGAGAGCTACCTCTTCTATCCACCGGCCAGTTGATAAATAGGCAGAAAAATGCTGGTACAGGCCTATCAATCATACAGACCTTGGTTCATGGCAGCCAAATAAAATACAGTGTCCCAGGTGCATAGGCAGGTGAAATATGGATTGAATAGAATGACAATGACAGAGGCCTCTGGACATGAGAGAGGGGCGGGGAGATCCACATAGACATGCAAGTGGCGTGCATGCTTGCAGACATGGGGCTGTATTTTTGTGATGGTGATGCTTTGCAATAGCGAACAGCCATTTTTGTTGAGTGCACACAGGGTTTTTTTCTCGCTGGCACCCGTTTTGTATTTTCGGTGACTCCACTGCACCCAAGGTAGAGGAGAGGCACAGTAGGGGGTGTCACTAACAGTAAAGACGCGCAGTACAATTTTGGTGTCAAGGATTATGGGGATTTGCGCTTGCATTGCCTGTCTGCTCAGACCACATCAAAAACACACTGTGCAAACCGCAGGCATGTTCTGGACTATTTTTGTGGCTTTACCAAGCGATGCACGCATAAACAGATCCTATTAAAAAGCTTACCAACCCTTTTTGTGGATGATATGTTGGCCAATTTGACATTGATACAAATCCCTCAAGCAGGAGAAAATAAGATACATGTTTCATCCTAACAGTGTACACAAGTGGTTGTGAAGTGAATGTGTGAGTGTCATTCAACACATAACTGTCAGTATACACCATGACAGATGGAGAGCAACATTGAAGGGAATTTCACACAAACACAAATAGGCCATTATGGTGGGAAAACTGCCTTTAGGTCTTTGAGATAATTGGTTTACAATAAAAGTGGGTCAAATATTCAAGCTAGTGGGCCCTCACATTTAAACTTGATAATCTACTGTAAGCCTGTAGTGTAGAGGCAGTAGTGCATAAACAGTGCGAAATGACTGTGTAATACCATCACACATTAACACCTGAGTGTTTTGGCAAACAATTTAACTTGACCTTTTAAATGTAGATAATAAGCTGTTTACAGCTTACAGTGATATGCCAACCACTATTCCTCCAAAATCGTCCACACTTTGAGATCTTGTCCATACTTAACCAGGTGAATTTGAAGACACATTTTTTTCTATGTTTTGAC
>NC_043992.1:21197558-21327558 GCF_902150065.1 Myripristis murdjan
AATGCTTCAAGGAAATGAGGTCTGTAACACAAAATGACACCATTATGGGATTGAATATTGTGTTAATGTGCATTAAAGTTGTTGTTAGGCCATTATCATAATCTGTGAGTACATTATGCGGCAGAAACATATCTTGCCCTTTCAGCAACAAAAATAAAACAATTGTTTTTATTTATTTATTTATTTCAATGGCTAAGAGTTGAGACATCTTTGGGCGGCTCAATAACTGGAAATTGCTTTGCACTGCAACATGCAAAAACACAAGGTAACAGAACAAAGGTGTTAATTACAAGGTTCAATATCTGATCAATACATGAAGCTGAAGTTTTCTCTTGTTTCCCTCATAACAAGTAACACTTATCTTTTGCTGTTTTGTACATATCCTCTTTGTTTTTGGTCCCAGATCATTGACTCTCTTTCTACCTTTTACTTTGTGTTTGCAATGTCTCTCTCCCTCTTTCTGAACATCTCTCTGTCTCTCTCTCTCTCTCTCTCTCTCTCTCTCTCTCTCTCTCTCTCTCTCTCTCTGTCTCTCTCTCACTATCTTGGAAACAGTTGTAGCTAAGTGAATTATGTATGAACTGGGTTGTGCCCTATTCTTTGGGGAGAGCAGTAAAACATGCATCCACATCCTCATTCACGGGCTTTGACCCAGATTATGCTAACATCTCCACCCTGCAAACACAACAAAACAAATCCAATATAACCCCACAAGCCTACAACACCAATATTATGGCTATATGACAGAATGAGGAGAGATAGTGAGGCTGTGTGTGTGTGTGTGTGTGTGTGTGTGTGTGTGTGTGTCTTGGTGCAGTGGAGGGAGTTAAGGTGGAATCTTACTCTATGCCAAGATGTTAAGACAAAAAGAGAACATCAGTGTGCAGTCTTGTGCACTCCCGCTCACACACATGCACACACATATACGCACACACTTGCACACACACACTTGGAAATGCTTGTGTGTGTCCATGGCATCCAGTAACTCATCCCAGTCTGATTGGCCTGAGTGGAGGGGCATTGTGGTCAGCAGAACAGGAACTGCTGACTCGCCACTTTCTTTTTGTTTGTTGCAGATATGAGTGACAGGAGGGTTAGCAAAGAGCCCCATGGGTCGCAGACCAAGAAAGAAACAATGAAATGATATTGCTGCCTCGGTTTGTGTGTGTGTGTGTGTGTGTGTGTGTGTGTGTGTGTGAGAGAGAGAGAGAGAGAGAGAGAGTGTGAGAGAGAGAGAGAGAGAGTATGTGTGTGTTTCTGAGTGTAGAAGAGAGAGAAAGAGAGAGAGAAAAAAGAAAGACAGGTGACACAGAGACAGGAAGTGTAACAAAAATGTAACTCCTGAGTCTCTCACACCCAGCAGTTCAGAGAGAAACAACAAGGAAACACAGTAAATGGACAATTAATGTAGTGTATATAAGCGGAGCATCCATCCCAGACATGTGTAATGTATTTGGCACTGGTCCTCCTGTCTTTCACAGCTCCTGCATATTTCAGCTGAGCTGAAGTACGCTTCATCTCATTTAGAGCCATGTGATTGCCCCAAAAGTTAAAATATTTAGCATACTCATAAAAACCTTACCATTTCACTGCAGGGAGAGAATGAGCGATGCAAAAGCCTTCTGCTCTCTGCTGAAATGGTACATCTTTAAGGGGAAAAAAAGACTTTCTGTCAAACTTAGTGGCTTTTCATGTTTTGGGGAAAACTGTCACATCATGTTGCTAAATTATCTGAGCAGCCCAAGCAGCATCTGTAAATTATGAGAGAAGAGTTTAGAGAGATGAGATTCACATGCATATGCTGGCTGGATGGTTGACAGGCTGGGACAAGGCTGTGCAAATTTTGGTTACTTCAACTCGAGCTCTGGACCAACAAATCCTCCAACCTATAATACCACGCAGGTGATTTGTTCCAACCCTCTGACATGAACCAAAGCAGCATCTCTGATAAAACCTGTTTCATGATTCATTCACATTTGATGCTGAAATTCAATTCAGATAAGAGCCACAGATGTAAACTATGACGTTTCTTGGAGGGTTGTAGTACCAGTCATGGTACTAGGGCTGTGTTCCAGTCCAGCAGCAGAGGCATGCATGGGCCTTTAGTAGAGTGCGCAACAGTTCCTTTCCATATTTAGTGTGCTTCCAACTGGAAGGAGCTGACCTCAATTACTCTGAAGGGACCTCCAAAAGGCACATCCCTACAGTGTACATGGCATGGTAACTTGGGAGGAAGTAAAACAAGGAGAGAAAATAACAAGAAATCTTTGCACCAGAGAGTTATGGAAGCTGCTGAGAGCTGCAAACAATCAGCCCTTTAACTTTTCCAAAAACTTTGTTGCTACAGCAGCCGGTAGTGTGTCTTTTGTTTTCACTCTGAACTGGTGGATGCTCTTACTCTTCTCTATACTATTGACCTTGTGGCACAGTCAGGGGTTAAATAGGGCTGGAAAACAATCCAGAATGGTGTTCCTGCACTCTCATTCGAAACAGGATAAGAGCAGTTCACAGGTATATCGACAGTAATGATGATCAAATGGCAATGACAATAATAGTTACATTGACAAGGACAATAACAGCAATTTTGACAAGAATATTTAAGCAGAAATGTAGATTATGATGGTGGAATTGACAAGGAGGATGACTATAATTATGACAATAACAACTCTACTGGCTATGATAATGAACACAATGACAATGGTAAGGACCTCAACAGCAGTGTCAGTGATTATATTTATGAAAATGATGGTGTCAGTGACAAAGATGATGATAATGACAACAGATGAGGGACGCACAGCAGTAACTGCAAACTTCAACAGCAGCAGCGACTGTCAAGCATCAGTCATCCCATAATGGAATGAGACTGTCTAGCTCTGGTGTCCGTACTTAACCTCGCCAGGAGGCAAGGAGAAGGTGCGCAGCCAAGAGTTGACAAATGACAGCCAAGGTGTGCAGTGCCTACAAGCCGCCCTATAAGGCGCCATCCCACTGACACACTTACACTCAAGTAGAGACATACTATACTGATGATCGTACACATGTATGCATCTATGGGTGCTGGAACATGAATGTGCTGGGCACGTGCGCACGCACACACACACACACACACACACACATATTATGTACATCCACATTCATTTAACATTCTAAACCAGTCTATTTTTGGCTGGGGCAACCAAGGTTAAAAGATGCGTGGCAGATGGGAAAACCACAGTGCCTCCCATCAGGGACTAATCCTCTCTCTCTCTCTGTGTTCTTCACTCCGTTACCCATCTTTAATCACACCTCATCCATCCATCCATCCATCCATCCATCAGTCTATCCATTCACCCATCCATCCATCCATCCAGCCATCCATCCAGCCATCCATTCAACCGTCCTTCCAACTTAGTAATTTGTTTTATGCATCAGTATAATGTGTAGGGAACAGAGTCAGGGTTGATGAAGAAAAAATGGGATGAAGAAAGTAAAAGTTGAATCTTTGCATAACCAGCAGTGACACTGGGGAGGATACAGATGTAGAGAGGATCAGTGACCTGGCATATAACAAAAGTTATTTATTTATTTAGTTTTTAAACATTCTTAATGATGTATTTCGTATATGGATTTGCTGCCTTCTGTACAGACAGCAAAATGCTTTTATGTAAAACAAGTGTTTGCCTCAGAATTTGCATAATTCACTCTTAAACAAATGTTTTATGTCGGGAGTTGAGGGAGAGAGGGATTTGAACCTGTGACCTCTTGATAGCCTTGCACAAATGCCATGATGTATACATTCTCAGGCATAAGTGAAGGGCAATGTACTTAAATTTGACAGGAGAGTACCTTGTAGAGATTTATTTTAGTTGCAATAACTGCATAATGCAAAATGAGAGAGACTATGTTTGAGTAAACAAAGTGACAGCTGGGATTTGGTCACATGCTGTAAATCACATTGCATGGTTTGGTGTCATTGTTGCATAATACTGTATACAATAGCTCTATAGTTTCTCATTGTGTTCAGCTCAATGAAATGTGTCATCAACAAATCACATATACTCTCATTACTCACATTATATGAACATTTGGACATTTTCTGTCTTGTAATACAATATGGCCTTAAAAGGCCCTTTCTCTTTTCAGACCCCTCATTATTGGCATTGAATGACTGATTCACCCTTTCAGAACAGCTTTAGAGAACAAATTGATAATTTGTCCTTTTTCATATGATATTCAAATGGTTCTTTGTCCTGTGAGTCATCCAAGGCTGCTCCAGCAAAAGCCATACAAATGTTAGCCATTGGTAGCACTAAGTGAATGACTCACTGAGGGTATCTGTGTAAAATAGTCATGATTGATTTCAAGAATATTTGAACTTGATACACTTGTCTTTGTGATTTTCACTGAACAAAATATTGCAGATGCCATAGGCCTATATGCCAAACCAAGCCAAATTTATTTGTGTAGCACATTTCAAAAACAAGGAGCAATGTGCTTTACAGAAAACATGAAGCACCTTCGCACCTTTAGGAGGCATTACAGTCAGACAGTGGTTCAGTCATTTAAAGGGACGATTATTGTTTGCCACGTGGGATAAATAATGAGTTGTTGACATGTACTTGAGTATAGCCATGATACAGAACACTGAAATTTAATCAAATTCAAACTGTCAGCCAGGATAGTACTTCTAAACTCATTTGGAGTGTTTTAGTAATAAATACAGCCTCATTTTAAATTATTTACTTTTATTATTATTATTATTATTTATTTATTTTGGTTTAAAAGTGACTTGTCAGCATGGCTGTACCTGGATGTGTGTCTGTGTGTGTGTCCATGTGTGCATATTTTGTGTTTCAAACTGTTTGCTGGCACATTACCATTCATCAGTTCATCACTTTCCCAACTAATGTTGGTAGACCAACAGTAAACTTGTTCATCATGTGCTTTCTGTAAGCTGTGTCCACAAGTACAACACCCACCATGACAACCTGATCTTGATCTCATGATGTAGAACTGACATATCACGAAACATGCATCTCTCTTGCAATTAATTATAATGCTGGACTATTTGTCAGTTGAAAAATCGAAAGAAATCCATGCAAGTCTCCAGAGCAATGTTGCAGCAGCAACTAATATTTAAAAGTAGGACTTCTGATAGCTGCATCTGTAACCAGTGTCTGCAGCTGTTTCCTGACCATTTGCGCCCTTGGCCTCTTGTCCATCCTGACCTCCAGAGGGACCGAGCTTGGAAGCTGCAGGGCGACTGTCTGCATCTGGGCCTGCAGCCTGAGGTCCCAGACAGGACCTGGTCATTTGCCTTTGAATGCCCTGGCTTGTTAGCTGAGCCATGAAATCTTCGAGTCACCGACAAACTCAAACTTGAAATGACAAACTTGCTCAAACACAAGTTCTCAAACATGCACTCAAACACATAAACATGCACGTACAAACACACATATTCATCCTTGCCCGTGTTCTTACTTGGGTTCTCATTAACATGGGCTTAAGGCCACAGGGTTATATAAAGGGTCTTCTCTTGCCAGCCCTTGCATAGTGCATTCATACTCACACTCTCAGATTTGCGCGTGCACACACACACACACACACACACACACACACACACACAATGTCATGATGTACATCCCTTGGCCCTGGCTGTTTGAGCCTGAGGCAACCGTATCTCCTACAAATTGCATTCATATGCAGTTATTCTGCATTACAAATTACCTTTGTGGCAAACATAATGTCAACCCGATTACCTCAACATACCAACAGATTATGTTTGCTCTTAACATATTTGAGGAATGTATTGTATGTATCATTATGTATGCATTAACACTAGAAACAAGTGTCTGTGCTATCTATTTATTTATTTGTTTATTTAAGGGTGTTTATTAATTTAATAACAAACAAAAACAGTGTTGGAAAGGGAATCCCTTGGGGAAAATCCAGTGGCATCACCAGAAACTTTGAAATCGCATATTCAAAATGGAAATGCAGAAACAATTTAATCTTATGTATTTAAAAAAATCAAGAATAACTCTGAACACGTTGGTGTTTGTAAATATCTGTGATATATTTAATGACAAAGGTAAACAGTTGAGTTGAACCATGCAAAATGCAAGGAAAATAACACAGAAAAAAAGGAACATTTGCAAAATGCCTGATTAAAAAAAAAAAAAAACCCACAAAAAAACATAAATTAAGCACAGAGACGTGTTTCTTTTAGTACAAATCTCACATCAAGGAGATACAGTTGCCTGAGGAAGTCTGTGATGACGATTCAGGCATTGTTGCTCTCTCTCATTCCCCTGTTGTGATTCTTAAGGCTATGCAGAGGGGTGACAAAGCCATCCTCGTCTGTATTGGATCCTGAATTATTCAGGAGGGTGAGACCAAGAGAAATCCAAGCCGCCATCAATGTTATCCCATGCCATACAGAGAACAAAGGCTAAAAAAACAACGGCCAGTTCTTTTAGCATCTGTTAACTGATTGGCAAGTTCAACAATCAGCAGCAAAAATTACTTGACCACGACTTGAACACTCTTCATACAGCATTATCAAAGTGTTGACTCTCCATTCATGCTGCAAAGCAATGTTGGTACAATAAAAAATTACTAAATAAACCACTTGTGGAAAATGTTCACCAAACCGAAGACCCGCCTCTGGCTTTGTCATTCACTGGCCAAAGTGGCCATAGTTTTGGGAATCTTCATTCTCTGTGAAGCATAGGATTAAAAAAGTGTTTCATCAGACAGCTAAGACTACTCACTCAGGGCTCTAGTTTCCCGGCGCAGCGCGGGGTGGCGCAGTGAGGCGAACCCCGCGCAGAGCTAGTTTCGACCGGCGAAACGGGAGAGGCGGACAGTGTCCAAGTTTCGCAGACGGACTTGCGCCGAGATGGGAGTGGCGGCGCAGCGGGGGGAGGTGTCAACAGATTCAACTTGGCGCAGTGACAGTTTCGTGCCAAAAGGCTTCGCCGAGGTGCACCAAAAGCTCGCCATCTGAAACCACATCTACTTTCCGCGCAAGGCGGAGCGGAGCTGGCGCAGTGGAAGTTTGGCTGACTGGCGCACATTACCAAAACCTCACAATCAGCACAAACAGTGCCAATCTCCTTTGATCTGACATCAGCTGTGACGGGACAGTTGATATGGAGATATATGTATGTGCTGATTGTGATCGTAGCATTGAATAGTGTTTTTTTCGGTATTTATTGCATCGTTAATGTGCCTGACATTCTGGAAGCCTGCCTGTGAGGTTTTGGTGACGTGTGCGCACAGCTCGCCGGTCTCCGCTCCGCGCTGGTCTCCTGAGCTCCGCTCCGCCTGCGGCAATAGACCTCCATGTCAGCTGTGTAAACTTTCATTACGCCTTCACGCAGCGCATTTTAAAGGCAAGGACAGGGGCTCATTTGATTGGTTAAATGTGAATCGGCTGTGTCAAACCCACTCCACGCCTTCTCTCCTCCCTTGCGCCGGTAGGAGGGACGGCGGAGTACTTGCGCCACTGAGCATGGCGTGCCAAACTTGGAAAATCCACTTGGCCACACCCAGTTGGCGAAGCGCATCTGCGCTATGCCCCCGCCTCGCCTGGTCTGCGAAACTAGAGCCCTCAGGGTTACCACAAAAAGAGATAACGGTTGTGCAAAGTACACTGAAAGTGGTAATTCTTAATCACAGTATAGTTGCACAAGGTTCAAAGTGAGATGGGGGGCACCTACTTATTTACCCCTTTGCATGGGTCTAGACAGGTTGGTTCATGTTTACATTTTCATTGCTTTACTTCACTTGGCTCCCTGATACGCCGCAGACCCATTCCTATGTGGTTAGGATTAGAGTTTGTTCGTCTATCTGTTCAAGCACAGGTTTGAGTTTATGTATCTTCACAGCTCCCAGAGCTCATATCTCCATTTTCTGTGGAGGTTGGTTGCTTCATCCCTATGGCTCAGGATTGGGCTAGTTGCATCTGAGTCACTGCTGGGGAATGGCTGGAAGGGGTATTGGTGTGTGCACATCCATGCCTGGCCTGTGGCCCTCTGGCTAGCTCCAGCTCAATCTGTGGATGTCACTCTGTATGGACTGGAATAGATGATGGATGGATGTGTGTGTGTGTATGTGTGGGTGGGTGTGTGCTGTTGCTGTTTTGGAAGAACAACTGTGTTTGCATTGGGGTACAGTGAGAGGTGGAAAGTGTGTACGTGTGTGTCTGTAGGTGCCACAGAACAGCACTGAGCAGATGGAATTTTTGATTCACAACATGGCTTAAGGGACATGTTTGTTCACACACACACACACACACACACACACACACACACACACACACACACACACACACACACATTCACACACACTCACACACTCACACACACACACACACACACACACACACACACACACACACACACACACACTCACACACACACTTCCACCACAACTCAACTGATGCTACGCCCACTAATAATATATTGAATCAAAACAGATTTACTGCTCATACACGGGTAAAGGAATGATTGTATATAAATTTTCATGTCATACTAACTCGCCCGCAAACACACAGATTCTTCATCAAGGGGAGGATGTGGGTGTCTACTCCAAACCACTAAATCAGTGTGCTTTCCAATCACATCCACTTTAATCTAATGGATATGTTACAGTCGTCCGCCTCCGTATTCATGTGAAGATATATTGTTTATTCTGTCTTCATCTGACAGAACTTGGAGGGCACTTCTGTCCATTAAAGAAAGAGACAAAGGGAAAGGGTTTGAGAATCACAATAAAATCCAGTGGTAAGCTGACGTGTGCCAGCAGTTCCAATGGCATTTTTGAAATTATTCAGTCCTCTTTTATGTGAATAGGAAATGAACAACAGAAAAAAAAAGAATGTCTTTTTTGTTGACTATAGACAGCATTCGTTTTTTCATCATAGTATGTTGCTAGCAGCATTGCCTGTTGCAAGGACTTTGTGTGAGTCAGGGTATCTGTGAGTGTGAGTATGTGTGTGTGTCAGAGAGAGAGACAGAGAGGACACATTGAGCCCTGAGCACTTGGCTCTGGCTATTCCCCCCACATCTCTCTTGTAGCTTTCCAATAGTGTAGTCTTATCCATACTGTGTGCGTGTGTTTGTGTGTGCATGTGTGTGCACTTATGTATGAGTACTGAGCCATTTCAAATAACAAGGACTGTTGCATATAACCTTAGGGAATGTGTGAAAATATGAAAAGCTGCAACCCAAAATGTTTGCTGTCCAGCATAGATAGTATACAAATGGAGTGCCATTGGCTGCAGGATGCATTTCATACGTAATGTCACGTATGTATGAAATGCCCTTCCTAAAAGCAGGGCATGATTGGATGAATGAACTCTACCCAAATGACTAATTTACTCTCGCAGATAAGTAATTTATAATATTCATGCGTAGTGCGCACCAATACAATGTGATAGCCCCCAAACCTGAGTGTACGTGTTTGAAAGCCTTAAAAGTCATGCAGTTCATGGAAATATGAATCTGATTGTTTTAAAGTGTTTCGATCCACAGATCCATGTGTGTGTACAAGGCATCATAACATACAGTAGATTGTCTCAGTGTATTGCAAAACACTTTGTACATGTCATTACGATTTGATTACAGGAATGTACGGAACATCTTCATAAAGTGGGAAGATATGACTCTCTTTCTTTCTTTCTTTCTTTCTTTCTTTCTTTCATTCATTATGTAAGCCAGTGATTAGGTATTGTATGTGGAAAGGTTGCCAATACTGTTGTCAATACTGTGTGTGTGTTATTTGTATGTTCAAATCCCTGGGGAAAATGTGCTCAAAATAGTCCCTAGGTGATGCAAGTTATCAAGGCACCCCAGTGTGCTATTGCCTGCAAATATTTATTCTGCTTGTATGTGTCTGCATGTGCATGAACAAATGTTTCAACGAGTGCAAGTGTAATTCCTTCAGTTGACCCCCCCCCCAACACACACACACACACACACACACACACACACTATAAATCTGAGCAAACTATTCACTCTCTGCATTGCTCTCCCATTTGCTCTGCATACACGCACATACACACACCTTGTCCATTCACATCACATTGATAGATAGTCTGGGGTATGACTAACATGTGTTGGGTCCAGATAAGAGAGGAGTTATCAGCTTCTCACTGTGTCCTCCCTTTAAGCACTCATCTTTCATAAACACACATCATCCATTTCCATAAAGTACGCATTCCATTTCAACAGTTTACCACTGGGGGAAGAGGAGGAGGAGGAGGGGTGAATGAAGTGGGAAAGACATGGAGAGAAGGCACACAGACATCTGTTTCACAGGAACAGATCCACACAGGACAGCCAGCTGTCTGTGTGGAGTCTTGCCATGGTACAGTGTAACCGTGGTCAAACATGAAAAAAGCAACATAGCAGGCTAAGAAAATTAAATACTGTTCATATAATTTAAAATTGAAAAACAAACATTAGGATTAAGTGGGAATATACCTACCAAGGAAACCTGTGTATCCCCATTAATATAAAAGTGAATGAAACAATAGCTTGCATCAAGCTGTCCCAGTGTTGCATGAAAATGAATCAGTCTATTAGTAGCAACCATACAGCAGAAAATGAAGCAATTATGAAATAATGCACTAAACACTGAAAGCACTTCACTACATTAAGATTAGCATTCAGCAAGGTACCACTAAGCTGCACCATTAAAATTGTATATACCAGTCTAAAGTATGATTGCGTTGTGTGTTTTTACACTCCATCATGGTAGAGTTGCATGCACATAAAGACTTAGATGGAGAAATTGATAAAACTCATGAGATAGATGTTGCCATACACATTAATGTTTAAATATGTCTAATATCACATGAATAAACAGATGGCCATCCCCTGGATATGTCCACATATGCTGTGACCAGTGACATGGCCCTGATTTATTCACTTTCAGGAAGAAAAGCCCCTTACATCTCTTTATGAAGGGTTGCACAAATCAGTGTGGCGACTGACACCGGCGAGTGAGGAGCAGGGAGGAGTTAGTCCTCCAATTCGTCAGCCTATCCAGGCTTTTGCTGCGACTTATGGTAAGTCTGCATTTCTCCAGTGCAATCCTGGCAAATCCTTTCCATCATCATCATCTCAAGATATCTGTCAAAGATCTGTCAGCTGAACGTCTCTGGATACTCAACAACCTCTTAATACTCAGTCACTATGTTAACCGCGAGTTGGTGAAAGCCTTGTGACCATTTGACTTTTGTTTTTTTTACTGATTTAAGCACTGAGGGTTTGAGGATCTTTGTTTGAGTTAAACTGTACTGTACTGGTTGGTAATAGTTCCGTATTTTGAGTTGTTTTTGGTGTTTTTGGTGGGAAAACCCGAAGTGGAGTGTTTTTGCTGAATGAACTGAACTGAATTTAATTCTATGGAATCAGACCAAACCACAAATAACTTTCATTTCATTCTTTTTTTCTGTAATATAACCTGAAAATTGAACTGCTGCTGTGTTAGAGTTTATTTCAATTCACCAGTTTCAATTCATCAATTCAGTTTCTTGCTGCCACCACCAAACAACTCCAATAAAAATGAAGAACCTTCAGTACTTTAAAGAACCAGCTTAAGTGTTAGTAGAATAGAGGCACTAAGTTCCACATAGCTTTATCCACAACCTATACATTGCAGGATTTGATTTTGGTTTTGTAAAGAGGAAGAGAAGTATCTGTCCTTCCAACTCCGGGTTAGAAGGAGATATACAACACAACATTTGACCATGACTAGCTCGAAATCCACAAAACCAGCCAGAAAATGAAGAAAATCTCAAACAACTGCATGCGAGTCTATGGAGCTGTCGGGTCCTGGTCAGAGCTGACCTAAGCTAAGCTATGATTGGCCAGTTGGCCATTTGAGGATGGGACTTGTTGAAGGGCAAATTGAATGTTTCATTTTACTACCTCACATATAATTATGATGTTGATTGTGTTGTGAAAAAAAAAACAAAAAAACATATATATACAAACCATTGGTCATGTGTTTCTAAATGCATGTGTCCTTTGTGGGGTTTGACATTGACTCAACCTTTTAGTTTTCTGTAAATGTTCTCAAACTGCTACAATGTGTTGCTCTCATATCAAAAAAAGAACATACATGGTTCTCATATGCCCATGCAGTTTTCCTGTTTTTACTGGAAATATGTTTCTCCCTCTTTCTGTCACATACACACACACACACACACACACACACACACACACGAATACACAAAAGCAGAGTCACCATCTCATTCAGTAGGGCCCATGGTGTAAGGCTGAGAGGGCACATTGTCATCCCAGAGAGTCTCTGGGGAAATGGAGACACTGAGCGACTAGAAGTCATTAGGAAAAGCAATATGCTACTGAAATTGCATCATCATTCTTGCATGATAAATGGCTTCTGTTTTTTTTTTATTATTATTATTTATTTATTTTTAATGGAGCAATACAATCCACCCACAACATTCTGTTTTCAGCATAGTGAAAAACAAGCAAGAAAATATATATAGCAAACACGATCCCTCATTGTGTTCTGATTTCCAATCTATTAATTTATTTGGGCTGTAACTTGTTTACTGAGAATAAAGAGCAATTCCATGACAGGAAATTGAATTTAGGCTAGAAGAGATGGAGTCGGGGTCAGCATAATTTCACCTCTGACCTTTGCTGTGACATTTTTGATAATGAGATGGTCAGGGAAAAGTGTCTTGGTTTTGTCACACAGTGAGTGATCAATACATTCTATACTGGCTTCTACTAGCTTCTACTACTCTACTAGTACTATCACTACTACTACTACTACTTCTAATAGTACTACTAATAATATAATCCCTATTAATATAGCAAAACAGAGTTATACACTACTACTCTCAGAGACCCTTACCCAACAGGAGTGTGTTTAGTCTGCATCAGTTTAAAAATCAGAAAACTGCACAAAATAAAATGGAATTAAAACAGCAAGAGGCACACATCGCTCATTGTGGCAGTGGGTGTGGCCATCAGGACATATAGGAGATGAGTTATGACCCAAACACCGTCTCCATGGTGAAAAACAATCAGAGTCAGATAGTCAGAAAGTCACATTAACACCTATACTTTTCTTCTCTCTGTGTGTGTGTGTGTGTGTGTGTGTGTGTGTGATTCTCTCTCTCTCTCTCTCTCTCTCTGTCTATCTATCTATCTGTGAGGTTATGGGATGTTCCTCTGAAAGATGATCCTTTCGGGAATTCCTGCTGCACCTGACAACATGTGTTTGAGGGCGACAGAAAAAAGAGCGTCAGAGAAAGATAAGGCACAGCATAGGCAAAGAGCTGGAATCAAACTTAAGATGCTTTGTTTCTAACCCTTTGATTCGATACCACCTTTAGTCCAGGGTTTCTTTTGGTTGAATAAAAAACAAAAACAAAAACAAAAACAGACATTTGGGCCCCAGACTGCCACTTCCTGATCATCTTCACCCTCCAGGCGCACAGTTTTACCTATTTTGCATCTGTTTATTCATAATTATAAGCAGTGAGTGTGTCTGCAGCACTGCAGTCAGTCAGCAGCCTGACTGTGAACATCTTGTTAAAGCCAATCCTGTAGTAGGCTAGTAGTCATGATCATGACATATTACCAACATCCATTCTGGTGTAGAAAATGATGTGAATAGATCAATACATACAGCCTGTTTCTCACCTGAAAGAATGTGAAGAACTCTTCTACTTTTGCCTCACTCCCCTGTTTACTGGCTTTCTTCTAAACACTCATTGTCTGTCCTCGAGCTGTGTGGTCTCAGTGTAGCTGCCCCACGCACGAGGGCACAAGCTACATGCACATTATGCATGGGCATCTACATACATGTGCACACTCATGCTCTCATTCTTGCGCATATGCACACGCACACACATGCATCTTTGTGAATGAAAAACACAGCATACACATGGATAAAGTGCAGTCTTCTCAATAATTGTCTGTCCAATAGCTATCTCGGTCTGTGTGTCTCTCTTTCTCTCACTGTCACTATTGAGATGTCAAAACAATGAATATGTAAATCACTGAAACCCATGACCATGAATTTTTTGGAAAGAAAGAAAGAGCGTGAGAGAGAGGCTGGCCAAAGGATGGGCAGAGGGATGGCAGGAGAAACAGAGAGATAGCAAGTCACAATGACAAATCGAGGAAGAAATCAATCAGAAATCACTGGAAAACAGAATTGTCAGATCTTGTCAGATGAGGACTTCTCCAGAAAAATACAAAATGAGAGCAGACCATATTAAGACAAAAAAAAAAAAAAAATGCACACCAAAAGCTTATGGTTATTTATTTAAATGAACAATTTGTTATAGCAGTGATTCAAAACTGATGATATATAATTTCAGCTGCTCATTCCACTGCCTGATAAGGAGCAGCATTCCCATTTTTACAGGTGAAACTGCAACAGGTTTCTAAACAGCTGTTTTTATGTTCAGTGTATAAATGACACGGTCTGAGTTACCGATATCCAATTCCAGCGCAGCCAATAACTGGCAATTATATTGTCAATATCATAGTGGAGGTGTTGCATACCATTCCCCAGTGCCCTGTATACAATATATTTTAATAATATAATAATATAATAATAAATATCATGTAAAATATTTAGAACACATTTGCATATATGGCAAAAACAGCAAAATGCTCTCACTGTATTATAAACATGTATGATATATACTAATCTATAGATGAATGAGAATGTATTTATAATGTGTATTTGAATAAAAATTTGACCACAGCAACATTGCATTTGTATAGAGCATGTATAGAGCATAAAAGTACTGCTTTTTTGTGCCCTTCATCTGACATGATGTGTAACTAATGAATAAAACTTAATCAAATGCCAAAGACGGATAAAGAGAGGAATTTGGTTGCCAACCAAGGATCCAGATGCACGCGTCATGCTTCAGATGATGACTTGGTAGATTAAGAATGAGTAGAAAGCCCCAAGGCTGATTGTGAACATGATGACCTTGCATCCAAACAGTGCTGTCATCTAGAGTACCAAGGCAGTAAAACAGCTGGGAAAATGAACACCTAGATGTCTTAACCGATTGCTCAACTTCAAACACACAACCCATCTCAAGCTGTAAAGATGCACCCCCCCAGATGACTGTAACGTCTTCAAGGACACAAGTATTGGCCTGGAAACCTTGTATTGACATTATTGTCAACCAGTATTATCACTTAAAGCTGCTGTGTACCAGAGAATGACACAAAGCTGCCATAATATATCTGCCATTCATCACTCTGACTGACCCACCTAGTGCATAATACATAATCATGAGCTGAATTGTAAGGATATATTCTGGAAAAATGTATAGGTGAGAGCAAAGTTTGTACATCCCAGCTGACCAAACTGTTAGGTGGCTTTCACACAGAATCTGACAATCCGGCAATTTGACAAAATATTGTCTGGCAATGTGGGTGTGTCACTACGAGGCACACAGGTTTGCTGTCTGTCTGTCTGTCCACTGTCTGACTGCCTGGTCTGATCACCGGCTCACTTAAGTGGCCACTGGAGCGTGACATTGTTGCATTCAAGCAAAAGTTTAATCTGGCTCAACTGTTTTGCCGGATAGCCACTGCTGGTATCCTGCGGAGCACTGTGCTTCACCTATTCAAAATAAATGGGGGTAATGTGTTTCTGCTGGACTACTGGATTCTGTCCTTCAGGCAGTGAAATCGATCTTTAAATCTCAAAAAACGCCTGGATCTTGATGGTCCTTTGAATGCAAAATATCTAAAACTTTCTATTTTAAGATGGCTCAAACATAGCCAGAAGATCATCTGTAAGGTGAGGTTAGAGTGCAAATCATGGGGAAACTAGGACAGGCTTAGCCCCCTTCATTAAGATGAAGAAGATATTTGTAGGTTTGTTTTTGTCTCACTTGTATGCATTTTTGCCCCTCCTGTACATGGTATGCTTCAAATAAAAACATTGTGTGCAATCATGTGCTGGTTTGACAACCCGACTGTTATTCCTGTCATGGCCAGCTCACTGCGCAGTGCTAGATTTTTTCAGTTTAATCTGATTCAGAGAAAAAAATCCTCACAGACTTCAAGTCTGTGTGTTGAAGAGACAGTTCATAGCTTTGGCAAGGCCATCTTTTTCTTTAAGCTAAATAGCAGAGACCAGGCATTTGTGGTCTCTTCTGTTTGATTTTAAGGTAAAGGTATCCCCAGTGTTTAACTTTACGGTATTTTACTGAGTGAGCTGAGTTAATATATTGTTGAATATCAGGCTTTTGATTTTATCTTAGCTCTGTGACCTGAAATGTCCTGCTGTTTGCTTGACTAAATACGGAAGGTTAATGCATTTAGTTCAGAACAGTTAGAGTGCTGAGATGATGTGATCTTCAAAAATAAGGCATTTGCAAATGTTAGAATACTACAGTTAGTAATAAAATCTCATTTTCTGCAAATGTTTTTTTTTTTTTTTCATACTCCATACAATAATGGACATCCTTTTCCAGCCTTTATTTCTCCCTCTACTCTCCAAACTTCATGGTCTTTTTTCATCCCCTTGTCTTCCTTTTTGACTGGATATGGCTTGATGATTTTTGTACATCTGTCTCTCTGTTGTTCTCTGCTCATCTGTCACCCTCCTCCACCTGTTCTGTGTTTCATAAAAATAATTATTCAGTACAGTTACAACATATTTTGGTTGGAGCCACCCACTCTTTGTGATGAGTGAGTGGCTCTAATTGGGTAACGCAAAGCTCAGTGTGTCACAAAGGTTTTGTTTCATTACCTGGGATGGTAACCACATGAACAGGATTTAGCTGATATTCTCTCCACATACTACATCAGTAGACAACATGCACTGATAGGAAACAACTCTACGCTCAGGCCGTCTGATGTTAAGCTCTTGTATGCTGCTTAGAATGAGGAGACCTTCACACATGGGAATCTGAACACAAGATAATTTGTCTAACCATTCATTTGTTTGTTTGTTGGTTGGTTGGCTGGTTTGTTGGTTTGGGTTGCACTATGAAAAATCTTACCTCACATCACTAAGCCGTCCTCAGTTATCGGGTCTAGGCCTGTTAAGTGTGTGTCCCCAGAACTTGTCAAAAACCCTAATCCACCCCCTCCCACCACCACCACCAAACACACTCACACACAACACAAAGACCATTTTGAAATATTTGCATCTCAAGTCTCCTTCACTGTACCTATCCATTCATCTTCCATTGTGCTCTTTTTTGGAATTGACACAATAATTGACTGTAGTATGCCTCGGCTCCAAGTGTATAAACAGAAGATGATATAGGTAGGAGTGAGAAAGAGACAAAAAGGTAGAGGGAGATTCAATAGTTTCAGCAGCCACCATATCTGTTTTATGTAAATGACAGTGTTACCTGTTCTACTACAGTAACCACACCCAGGAGGCATGATACACTCATAACATATCATAACATAACATTTCTGTGTGTGTGTTTCACAAAACTCTTGTGGCTATACCAGTGAGATAGAGAGTGAAACATGAAGTCATACCTGTCATCCCATTCATTTTAAATAAATTCAAACATCTCCCAGGGTGTACCTCGGAATTGCCAGGGAGTAAAATATATAATTATGAGTATGAAGCAGGGTTTTGTTGAAAATGAGCATGTAAACTGTAAAGACTGTGAACATGTTAATACTCCCCAGTTGACTAAAAGTTTAAGAAGCTTGTGTTGCATTCCCCTTTGAGGATTAGAAAATATGAATGCTGTCAATGTGAATGTACAATGGGCTTTTTTCTAAGCCCTCCATTGTCTTTTATTTATTACAAAAGATTTTTCTCAGGAAACTGAGAAAATTTAACACTGTCGTGGTCTGAAATGAGTCAAGAAGACCACTCACTCAGAGATGCTTATATTTTACCTTTTGGGATATGGTCCTGTTGTGTGGACAAGTGTGTGGGCATATGTTTGCGCATGCATGTGTGTGTGTGTGTGTGTGGGTCTTTGAGGTGTGTAAATGTCAGCCTGTCAGAGCAGACGCGTCAGTGAGAGCAGGTGTGTCGTGACGGACAGGTGTGACATTTAACTTTAGTTTTTATACCAGAAACCCCATCCATCTCTGTCACACAGCCACACAGCCACACGCACACACACACACACACAAACACCCCTGCATGTCTGAATAACCCCCCTCCACACACACACACACACACACACACACACACACACGTACCTACCACATTGTCTCTCATATCAATGATTATCGCTGTATTCACTTTCCTTGGTTTTTCATCCCAAACATTCAGAGGCTAGATTTAAGATGACAGATAACAGAAGATAGGCCTTTAACTCATTTCACTCACTCAGTGGCTGAATAATTGCATAACTCCAGCGTCTTAAGCCGTGTTCACACCGGACGCGATGAAATCGCGCGTAACGCCCGAAACGCGTCGCGTGACCATGGAATCATTTATTTCCTCAATCGCGTCTATCGTGCGATGGACGCGTTGATCCGAACCCGCCCTCCTCTCTCCCTCCTTCCTTTCCCTGATGTAGGTGTCCCGCAGACTTTTCCATCTGTGGCGACACACGTCCACTGACAAGACGCACACACGTAGCGAGACAGATATGCCGGGTTAACGTTACCGCTAGCATGGTTAATAGTAAATTACATCCAATAGCTGCATTAGCAACGGACACATATTCGCAAAATTTACCGGCACACGGCAGCCGGCACACGGCAGCCCGGCAGCCCGCACACGGCAGCCCGGCAGCCCGCACACGGCAGCCCGGCAGCCGGCACAGGGCAGCCCGGCAGCCGGCACACGGCAGCCCGGTAGCCCGCACACGGCAGCCTGGCAGCCCGGTAGCCCGGTAGCCCGCACACGGCAACAATAATATTGTCCTCCATTTTTCAATTTCCTTTGGCAGATCTTGACATAGGTGACGTAGGGAGAATATCAAGACTGATTGGCTATCGCGTCAAAGCACCACGCGATGTCGCGTCAAAAGTTGAAATTTTTCAACATGCGCGATGAGGCGTTTGACGTGATAAAGCGTCCAACGCGACGCGATGAAGCGTCAACGCGACGCGATGAAGCGTCAACACGACACGATCGCGTCTTTGCATTGACTTTTAATGTAAACTTGACGCGCGAATTTGCGTTATCGCGTCCGGTGTGAACACACCTTTAGCCTGCCTGCGTCTTAAACTTTTACACACAAACCCTTAAAGATGTGCAGCATCACTATGACATTTAACGATTTTGCACAAAGTGATGCTGCCCGAATGAGAACTACTTTTATTCTCACAGGTGCACAGGGAAACCTGTCTTGGTTAATTAGTGCTGATGTCACCAAATAAATTATTTGAAAACACCAGGAGCACAAAGTACAATTTACCATGTATCAAAAAATGACCAGTACACCATCTTAACTTCAGTCTCACAGTAGTTTCTTACAATGAACTTAAACATATCTTTAGTGAACATTTTCTTTCTGTTCACAGAAGCAAATAAATAAATATATAAAAACTCTACAGTTCAAAAGAAATACCCCACAAAAACAAAACTAACTCAATAAACAGATATCTCACAGGTCACAATACTCTCAATAAATCCACGTTGTTAGTTTTGCACTGGCTTATAGCATTTGAACAAGATCATAAATCCTTTTTACCCTGTTTTTTAGCACTACTAAACTAATACAAGAGACAGTAATCAACAATGACAAAAAAAAAAAAAAAAAACACTTCAGTGACTGATTCTTCAGAGTCTTGCCGCCCTAAAAAGGCAGTAACTTCATTTTTGCTTGAAAATGAGTTAACTGTCATTTTTGGAACAGTAAGGACCTGCTTTATATTGTGGGCAAATATCATGTCCCTTTTGTTTTGCTTTTTGGAAGAAAATAAGAGGGTGTATATGCATAAACTGTTAAATGTGTTAATGTATTATGCTTTTGTTCCTACCGTTATTTTAAAATGTTGCATTTTACCCACACCACTCAACTCCATTAATAATTAAATATTATAATAAATGTTTTATTTATTCAATTATATGTATATGTATTTATCAAAGACTCAGAGCCTGATGCTGTGAGACCATTACTGGCCTTCTTCGTTTTCTGAGCTAGATTATTCGTCTGCTTTGTTTGAGAGTTATCCTGTTGAGTTGTCTGCCATGTTTGGGGTCATATTTGGCAGTGCAAAAGGATAGCTGTGCTACGTGACAATGAAGCTTTTGTCGGTATCATAAAAAAAAGGCACTCCTCAAAAAGTGTTATCATGCCCTTCATGAGGTGCATCACCTGCCTATCTGGCACACATAACTTTACCGTCACTGTCCATCATGTGCCTGGCCATTTCAACATCATTGCTAACTCGTATTTTACTTTTCAGGTCTCCTGGAGTCTTTTTCTGGACACCAGCCCAAAACCTATGCCTGTCCCTACTCTCAAAGAGCTAGCCTACCATTGGAACTGGACCAAAAGTATTTTGATTCAACCAGGTTTTACCTGAGGGTAGGTTAGGATGATTTTCCTTGGGTCAGTTTTGCAATGTTATGTGTGTCAATGAACATTCCTCTGAAACCCGTTCTTACTGATGCTCTGTCTGCTTTCATCTGCTGTTGTATTGATGCACAACATTTTAAGCTTTGGTTTATTCATAGCTTGCTTGCATGGATCCAGTTCAGTGTTGGATGTTTGTATTTCTCTTTTCCTTGTCTTTTTTTCTACTTCAGCAATCAAATTGAAAAGAATCTCTAAATGTGTTCTTACTGCTCCTGATCAGAGACAAACCATTACACTTTCTGTCTTCCATGATATGCTAACTGTTATTTGGGAAGGTATAGTTTCCCCTTATGTTAATACACTATGTAAAAGCAGATTTTAATTAACTACCTATTCTATTGATCTCATTTTTGATTTGGTGAAGGATGCTTTATTCATCACTGTCGCCTGCGTCAATTCCTCTTTTAGAGCCATGGTAAAAATCTCTTTGCCTCAGACGCACCTCTAATTTTTCATCTCCTCTCCAGGTAATAATCCAACCTCAAAGATTTGGTTTTGCCGTCACCAGGAAAGGTTTTATCTCTTCATCAATATACAGGTCATTCATTTAGAATATAGATGCTGCCACATCTGTTGCAATGCAAGGAATTTCTTCAGGTTCTCCTCGACAGCTAGGCCACTGGTCCTTTTCTGCTTATTCCTCTTACATACGTCCAGAATGTGACCCAGTACTAGCCGCCCAATATAACTGGTGGTGGAGTCACTGGCATTTTCTTATAGTTGCTGTTTTCTCTCTCCATGTCTTCTCTTCTGAACGTTTTCCTAATATTCCCCTCCATCATGGCCAACCTCATATTCATTGCATTCATTGCTAGCCATTTTCCTCTGCATCATTAATAGCTATTTCCTGCACATCATCACTAGCCATTTTTTTTCCCTTGCATAACTGTTAGCCATTTTCCCCTGAATCATCACTGGCCTACATCCCCTGCATCATCACTGGCCTTTTCTCCTTCATAGCTGGCCTTATTCCCTGGCATCGCCACCAATCATTATTTCTCATGCATTATGCTGATACTGATTCTGCTCTTTCTCCCTCTGCTGGATATTTTATAAATGATTAAATAAATAAATAAGTAACAATTTCAATAATGGCGTGTTTTCAAGCTATTATTTTTTCTTTGCCGTTATGTGCTGCATTAAACAGAAACGGTATATCATCTTTTTTTCAGGGAAATTTCCAAGATATGTGGAAGCACTGACTTAATACATGGGATCATCTCCCATGGCAATTTAGTGCCTGCCACGATCAACAGACGAAATACTATTTCCTCCTGTTCATGAAAACGTTTATTTATTTATTGGTTTATTTATTTATTTATGTATACTTGAAATTCCCCATTCAACCTAACTCTTTTTTTTAAGTCTCTCCTGATTGAATTGAGACTTAGGGAAAGTCTGATCAGGAGGACTAGCTAATTGTATATGTTGTCTCAAATCACAAGCTACCTGCTTTGTCCTAAGATCCACCAGCTCGATCCTTTCTTCACCCAATCACAACCTGACACTCTCACCGTTAGCCAATCGTTTGTAATCTGTCAGATTCCAAAAGTGTTCTGTCTCTTTACTGTCATTCAGTCGTTATTTCAGCACTGTGGCACACATCCAGGCAAACCACTTCTCCCTGATGCAGATTCATCTAACCCAAAGCATTTCAGTTAGGTTTCTCAGGAAGGAAAAAGAAAATGACAAGTGCAAAATTGTCTTCCTGATGGCAAAACTATGAAGAAGATGACTATGAAGTACTATGGCAATCTTACAGTTCCTACAGGTACAAGCACTTTTTTCAGTCTGTATCACTATGGACCATTAAATTTTACATGGGTTACAGTAACACATTTGTTTGTCTCTAGTGCTCTGGAGGAACATTTTTGGGAAACTGTAGCGATGGGTCAAAATATCATACGGTCATTATTACATACGCAGGTTAAACAAAACTGGATCAGTTTGAATGTGAAGTACTGGATGTGCAAATCAAACAGGCAGGGGCCATGGATATTTGTATATTATGAACGTAGGCGTAGTATAATGTCTCTAGCCGGCACATTTGCCCTTTTATTCAAAACCATGATGAGCAGAGCAGAGTATTAAAACCAATTCAAAAACATACTCTACTTTTACAAAGATAGAATATGTTTAAATGAAGATCGAAATAATGATGTCTTCTATGTATTAAAATAGGTCTGAGCCAATACACTGTAGCAAATCATCACACAGTGTATTTGCAGTGCTTTAATGATTTCTATTCAGCGTTTGCCCATTTCATTAAGAAATAAAGGTGTCTTACATATTCACTGATAGCAGGGTAGAGTCCTCTCTCCTAACCAAAATAAACTTGTTCAGTTATCGTGGCTGACAGGCCGGTGATGGCCTGTGGGTGGTATTACTAGTCGTGTACAAGCCAAAGTCTCTGTTTGGAACAGGACCGCCCTGGGAGAGAGACAGTAAAGCTGGCTTGGAATGCAGCCGCTAAGACAGCTAAGCCACTCAGTCGTTTCAGCACAGAGCCTGACGCCACCATAATGGGAATTATAGAGGGATTCCACCCAAATCTGGGCTGTAGGAGGAGGAGAGAAGCTGAGTTGGTGGTACAGTGCTGAGAAAGACAGTGCATGTGTGTTTAGTGCGTGTCAGGTGAAGACGATGCATGTGGCTGGGTGGAGTGATTGAAAGTGAGCATGGGGGAGTATTTGTGAATATTGTCTTCTCTTTGTGCATGTGTTTGTGTGCAACAGACACTGGGACAGTCAAATGTAAAGTTACTGATGTCTGTTGGTGTGCATATTTTACTTTCTATCCACATTTCCACATTTACAATCTTTTTCTCTCTCAAACTATGTCTCTTGTATGATTACAAACAGTATATGCATGCTGAATGGGTCTGTTCATATGCGTTTACTCATGTGTGTGTGTGTGTGTGTGTGTGTGTGTTGGACAGACACAGCCTCCTTCCTGGCATAGTAGTGATTGATCCGGAGCTGTGGCAGGAAAAGATTAGTCCTGTCCAAAAAAAAAAAAAAAAAAAAAAAAAAGAAAGAAAGAAAGAAAGAGATGATCACTTTCTTTTTGTGTTTTACTGCATATGGAGCTGGATTGAATATGTTGAACAATAGCCCTTAAATAAAAGTGCATGATCAATCTTACCCTTGTTCTAAAAGCTAATTTGTGATTAATGCAATACATGCAGTCTACACAGCATCAGTAACACTGTCATGTGTTGCACACTTGGATGTAATAAATGGACTTCCAGGCGTGCATGAAATTTTCTGACGTTTCTTTACTTTCAACACACTGGAAAACACACAGACACACGCACATCAGCAACTTTGCTGCTAGCCGCAGGCTGTCTATACACTGAATGTAGCGCACTTACACTCCACATTCACCCCGCAAAATACAAACATATTCCCCATATTCTGCACATTCACTCGTATTTTAGTCGGACGGCTACATTTCCTTAAACACATTATACACACATTATACATCTGCGTCGCTATTTTCATGCACTTTTATGCCACTTTAGCTTACCTGGAAAACACACAGACACACGCACATCAGCAACTTTGCTGCTAGCCGCAGGCTGTCTATACACTGAATAGGGAGCAGCCGCCCGCACCTTCTTAAAGGACCCCTAAGGACACCTGGCTGCCCAAAGTGCCTGTGTGAGCTTTGCTCATTGTAACCGTGCATTAATCAACTAAAATACTACTTTTGACATGGCAGATGACAGAATATCAATCCCACAAAATAATAAACTCAAATAATAAAAATAATGAAAAATAATACAGGGTGATAGGGGGTGCTCAGTCTCTCTTAACATGTGTCACGTGTCCCACACATGTAATTGTGGCATGAGTGCGCAGAGGGTGTGTGAAGAGTCTCAGTGTGGAGTTGTGCACCTCTGGATTTTTGGACAGCATTGCAGAGGGCACATTGCATTTTATTGTTTGGCCTGCTGCAATAAAAGAAACTCCAGAACTGAACTGAGAGACTGAGCATCCTCTCTGTGCTGTGACATTGCAACTGAATTGATTATTATTCTTACTCCCATTCTTATCATTTGTGCCATAATACATTCATGTTCTTTGTCACAATCATAGACCTATCTCTGTTGAAAGTAAAAATGCATTTTTTGAGTGCTACATTTGAGAAACCTGTTGGAAAGAAGAAGCTGATGCATGCAATAGTTTTATACCCAGGAACTCTGTATTTTTTGGATACAAGGTAACATAAGTGGGAACAGGTGGTCCTGAGGGAGTTTCGTGATGTAGAGCGGAGAGGGAAGTTAGTGTCGTGAAGATCTTTTAATGGAGTTGTGTGATCTACTGTGTTAAACACATCCTCAGGATGTCACTGTCCATGCTCCATTATTTGTGATTATCAACTGTGCAGAATACCCTACCAAGTTATAACCACTTTAGTGTGCCCAAAAGCACACACAGTTGTGTGTTTTGTAAAAGCCTGGCGCTTGTTACGCAAAATTTTATCCCTGTGTTGAATGAGGCATGTGCCATTGTGCAGCACTTTAAATGCATGCCACATTCCTGAAATTACACGCTGCAGATGGAAAGCACACCCCTGTCCTGGAAGTAGTTGTTGTTGACAGATATTGTTGATAATCACCCTTTAATCTAGCCCAGTAGAGACTCTGCACTAATCGAGTTTAAGCAATAATACATAAGAGGCAGTGCTTATGTACTGCTGAAGGCAGCAATGCCTTATTGATGGGAGAGGTGGAAGGAGAATAAGACTCATTCAGGCTAACAGGATGGCCACAAGTATGTAAATAACAGTATACTACAACTGTGAAGAGGAACAGAAGATCAAGGTTCCCCTTCTGTCTGCTAAGAGCAAGGTGAGCCTGCAGTGGACGAACAATTACCAAAACTCAGTGTTTGAAGGGGGCAAGGACAGAATTTGTCATAAAAAGTAGAGATACATCAATCCATATCCTGCCTGTGGGCAACAGTACAGGCTGGTACCAACAGTATAATAGTGAGGGAAATGCTATGTCATGAAACATGTGTCACCTCAGCATAACTCCAGGAATAGGAGAATGACTGTAGTTTACGCAAATGGCCTGCACAGTTGCCAGATCTTATCAATCATACCTTAAACTCTGATTGTCCCTTCTAATTCCCCTTAATTAGCTTTAAAGTTAGCCCCCCCCCCACCCCCCATGTAGAAATAAGTCACAAAAATAGTCTGTACCTGCTGCTTCAATGAAGCTACATCACACGTTGAATGAAATATTTAAACCAAGATGCCATTGTTTTACAGCTGCAGCATGGCATCTGTGCATCATTTTATACACATTTCCCTGTAATTCAGCAGGACATATTTTGGATCTTTTGAAACCTTGGAATCTCAACTACAACTTGAAATTAAGTTCTGTGGGTTTGAACAAAATTTGGCTACACAACATTTCTAATGATGAATCCACCAATGGGACAATGCAGGGCTGAAGAGGTGAAAATGCACGGGGGGTGGTGGACAGACATATTGATCATGTACCAAAGCTCAGCATACTGCAGAGGTGGTTATCCAAATTTCTCATCTGTTTCAATGAGAGGTGTCAAGGAATGATAAATGATCAATCAGCCTGCTGCTGTATGAGCTACAGGGGTATATATCATAGCTTAATCATATTAATTGGCTTTAACTGTAAAGGTCAATGAAATAAAATTCCTGTGGTTGATTAATTGATGGCAACTCTTGTATAAGGTGACATTTAAGAGTATTGTGTTTTACTTGCAGATGTATGCTATTCTTGCACTATTGCTCCAACCTCAAGAGCAATTACTAAGAACATTATACAGTTTTAACTCAGACTGAATTCTACAAGGGCTGTCATTAGATCTTTTTCTCTTGAATTTTATTGTAATAAGTGTAAGCAGACCGCCAGACATGCATGAATCCCCTTTAGTCAGACAAACCACATAAAAACCAAGAGTCTCAAAAAAGTGTGGCATGTCAGACCTGATTCAGCTCAAATCCAGCTGAATACTTTTTGCCTACGTGTGCGTGCATATACTCACGCATGCACACACACACACATGCACGCACGCACACATGCACGCACACGCACACACACACACACACACACACACACACACACACACACACACACACACACACATTCTCTTTCTGCCTGTGTGCGAGAGGAGTTTTCACAATTGAGCATCATTTATTAAACTCCTGCCCACAGGGAAAGGAAAGAGACAATCCACTTAACCCAGGCTGGGTCTCATGCCAGGAATGAAGTCTTTCCAAATCACAATCAAGCGCTCACACTTGAGGGAAAGTCAACAGCTTCATGAAAGTGATATCCATCTCCTGTGAGTTTCTGTGACCGGCATGATTTTGTGTTTCTAATAAGCACCTGAAAAGGGAAACCAGATGGACATTGTAAAAATAGTTGTAGATAGGAGCTGTAAAATCAAAAGAAGGATAGGTGCTTTTTTCTAAAAGTAAATAACTGTCTAGTCAGGCCATTACTGTAAGTTAATTGGGAGTCTTTATCATTCAAACCCTTGATATTTCACAGTCATGGTTTTTAATAGCACATTTTAATAAGATAGTCAATCCTCCGCCAGTCCTTTGATCATCTGAACATTTGTTTTTGTAGCTCAACTGTTCTTCCTCACATAACTTTAAATTTTCATATAATATATCCGAATTTGGCCTGCAATTTATGATTATACTAAGCAGTGACAGAATAAACTCAGTATGTTTGTTAGTGTATTCATTACTTTCTTTTGAGTTATTTGTGCCTTTGGAAGAAGAATGACCTGGTGATTTGTGATTGGAAGATCAATGGGTTTAGCCTTCAGTTGCAAGTAGGCTAATTGTTCTCTGTTATCTTTCATTTCATATGCCTATGTAATTATATTTTAATTCATTCATTGCGGCTTAAATTGTTTATGGGCATTATTTTGTTATTGTTTTATCGGCTGTAAACCACTTTACAATACAACTTTGTAGGGTTAGATAAAAGGTTTATTATTATGAGCATTAATATTTGTTGTTATTATCTGCCATTGTGTATGCTGAAATTTTTTGGGTGATTTTTGCAGACATTCACAATTAGAGAATAAGCATCTTTTCAAGACTAAACATCCTAATTGTTTCATTATTTATTTATTTTTTTCTCCTCTGAATGAAGAAGTGGGTTATTCGCAAAACAGACTTTAAAGACTCTGTTGTGAATAATGACTAACCCAGAAGGGGGACATTTAATCCCATTTCCTCATTATACTTTGTACACCTTCTCTCTCTTTGTTTTACACACTCTCTCCTAGACATGGTGAACATTAAGCGTGACAGATAACAAATGTGACTCCACATACTGTCATCATGAAAGAACCTCCCCGTAGACTTCCCTTTTTATTATTTTATTTATTTATTTATTTTCTGAAATGATAAATCAGTCGTATACTGTGGGCTTTTTGGATGCCTCCTTATAATAAAATCCCCTGGGTAAGGAACATCACATTAACCTTTCTGTCATGGAGGGATTCTCCTCTCTGTCATAGTGATTTCTTTTAAGTCCAAGTTTAATCTCTTTGTTATTTGTCTTTGTTATGTCAAGAAATAAGAAGGTGGTAAGAACAGAACGAAAAACAAAACTAAATATAAGAAAGCTATGGGAAAGACAGCAGCTCCTATTGCTATGTTGTTCACAGTGTATCCAAAGCAGGAATTCTTGCAATAATAACTATAAAGAATCAATCAATCTAACCAAGCCAGGTCTATCACAGCACGACAAAACGACTGAAACTGAGTGGCTGAATAAGTCCATGAGTTTGCTTATGATGTGTATAAAGTAATGTCATCACTCTTCAGTTTGAAATCAGAGGTGTAAATGGAATTTGCTTATTTTCATGCAGGAATGGAGAGTCTTCATGCATATTGTGTGTGTGCCTCTGTGTGTGTGTGTGTGTTGTGTATGTCTACATTTGCCCTCTATGTGCATGTTTGTGTGTTTGTGTGTTGAGTGTGTGTGTGTGTGTGTGTGTGTGTGTGTCCGTCCTGTCCATTCCCAGCTCATTAGAATGCTTGACAGCCTGGTCCTCATGCATGGCTGGCTGTTATGGGTTCATCTAAATCAAATGCTGTCAGACAGACTGCTGAGACAAAAGGACAGGCCTTTTATTTGGCTAAACACAACCACGCTTTCACTGATTTACTACAACTTTTGCAGTATTTCCAACTTTTATTTTTTTTTCCCCCACTGGCTCGGGTACACACGAGAGCTGCATGATGAATCCCACCTGTTTGTAAAGTGCAGGCGTGTGTCTGAGCATTTGTTATTAGCATAAGGTAACGCCCACTAAACACTATAGGCAATGAGGGCAGCTGTTGTGCCATGTGCATAATACTCTGGCTCTTGCCCATGAATTGGAGCGATGCGGCCAAAAAAAGCTGTGGGAAGAAAAAGAACTTCGGCAAACTGCAATGAAAACTGATTGTGACTAAACTGAACTGAAGTGCTATTAAATTAACTTAAAAAACAAACCAAAACAAAGCAAAACAAAAAAGCCAATGCAATTTTCCAGAACGTCATTACTGGCGTTACAGGAGCGTCAATAAGTCAACAATGGCAAAAATATAAAAAAGAAAAAAAGAAAAGTGCTGATGTTGTGAATATCACCTCAGTAGAGGGGCCCACAGTTGCTGAAATAAAATGGAGTTGGTTCAGTGTGGAGACCAAACAACGCATTGCCCAGGCAGAGCACTCCATTTTGAGGACGGTTTTTGAAGTCCCAACCCCAACAGAGATCCACTTCTTCTGTAGAAACACTCTGAAACTCATTTTTGCATATTTTACATAATTATTTTTAATACCTGTTTTGTCTACTGGCTTGTAGCTGCAGCTTCAATGAACATTCACATGTCTGCATTCAAATATTCTTACTTTAATAATTTAATCCTTAACACATAAAATAATCTAAATGTGATTATACACTGATATTCATTTTATGCATTTTTTTTTCTTTTTTTCTTTTCTTTTCTTTTTTTTTTTTTTTTGCTCCTCAATTTTAAAATGTATATTTCCATGTGTCTAATTTTACAATGAGAGATTGGGAAATTTTGTTTTCCCAAACACTCAAAACATGTTCTCTTATGCAAGAGGAAAAACCAACATAAGGAAACATTTGTTGAATCCCAAAAAATCGTAGGTATTAACAAAAACATATCACAGACGATAACAAAAGTAGAGAATTTTGTTTGTACATCACTGCCTTCATTTGACCCAGTGATACAACCTTCTGAAACTTTTGAATACAATTATAAATTATGCCTACACCCAGATGCCAAAATCAGTTAGTCTTGCAACTTTGATTTCCCTCACAGCAAGGTTTTGCAAGGAGAGGTCAGATTTATTTGTCATTTTGAGCCCTTACAGCTTTGTGACTAACTGGTCAAAAATACTTTGAACATCAAGGGTGGCAGTAGCAAAAATGAGCCACAATAACTAAAAAAAGGTCCAAAATGTAAATCAAACAGAGTTTCAATCAGAACAAAGTGAGCCTTCACATTTCCAAACTCCAGGTTATCATTGACAACAAAGTACAGGTAGATGAGTCTGGAATTAGAAGTATAGCCTATAAGCACGAATGACTGCACACTCATGCTGGTCTTTTGAATATATTATTTATACACAGGCTATACACAGTTCTATGGTCTACCTCCAAACTGTAGTAAACCATTATGAAAAGACAATCTCAGTAAAAGAGAAGGGTATAGCCTACAATTTGCTGCTGTGCTTTGAATGGTAACAGACATGAAAATGACAGACTTTCATTAGTATTATGGTTGTGCATCTCTGATCTGTGATACGATATGTATCTCGATACGCTGCCAACAATTCGAGATACATAAGCAGCAACTACCAGTGCGATATGATATGATTCACCCCCATTCGCGGTGCAGTGCAATTTAATGATTTGATTCAACACAATGCGATTGATGCAATATGACGATGCAACGGAACGATGCATCATCAGAAATGATGATTCAGTGAGCTTGATTATTTATTAACCAATAAAATTATGACCTGGTAGATGTGGATGTAAGCAGATGTGCTTAACACTTTCTAGGCAGCAGGTAACTTGGCACTGAGTGGTGCAGTTTCTATATTATGAACAATAATATATATATATATATATATATATATATATATATATATATATATATATATATATATATATATATATATATATATATATATATATATAATTAATTAATTAACCTTTCATAAATGCTTACTAATGGAAAAATGTAAAATTATAACCATTGCTGGCACTGTCATGCTGCTGTAAACAAACACCAGTCTCATGACAGTAAAATAGTTTGCTGTGATGAGAAATTGAAAATGGAAAAAAGACTTAAATAATCAAAAGAAAATGATCATGTCAGGACACCTTGTGGTCAATCAAAGTAGAGCACGTACAGCTGTACATTGGTCAGTCACAGTCTGCAGTATTTGTTCCGCCTCAGCCGTCCTCAACACATATAAGTAGCAGCAGTTGGCATCCACTCCGTAACATAAGATAACTTAAGAGAAATAGTCCATAAAATCAATTTACTGCATTGGTCATGTTTCTAAATAAAGGCATAGAACAACGAATAATTCAATGGATCCGATTTTAGCGATACAAAGACACAAAAACCGATGCATCTCAGTTTCATCCAGAAATTGTATCTATTCATGGCTGCTCTACTTGCATCGTGCACACACGTGTCCATGTATCAATACAAATCAGTTAATCTTCCCATCTTTTATTGTTATTATTATTATTATTATTATTGTTGTTGTTGTTGTTGTTGTTAGTAATAGTAGTAGTAGTTGTAGTAGTAGTAGTAGTAGTAGTATCCTTTCTGTGTGGAGTTTGCATCTTCTCTCCATGTCTGCATGGGTTTCGTCTGGAAGTTCTGTGGGCTGTACTACGAAGCAGCTTCAACAGAGCCAGGCTTTCTTTATGTGAGCTGGCTCGACAAAACCTAAAGCCCCAAATAGAGATAACTGGTATCACGATGTTGGTTATCAACTGGCTTTATGAAGCCCGGCTTCCTCTCTGAGTTCTGTGTGTGTTCACATTAAAAAGGATGTTTGGTGCATCATTTGACTCTTCCTCTGCACAAAATTTGCCAATTGCGTGCCGCCTACTTCACTCAGGAGGAATAACCATGTACCATGTACCAGGTACCAGCAGTGTCAGACAAACCTGGCAGGACATTAGGATCAAACATAAAAATGTCATTATTATTTTTGTATTTTGTGGAAGATATTCAATGTAAGATTCAAAGGATTGATAGACATATTGCCTGAAGCAAACAGGAAAAAAAAGCCAATTTTAAGCCAAAACTCTGAACATAACCTGCTGTGGAGCAGGTTATGTTTGCTGCATACGTTACCATGGTGATGAAGGCTTCATGACACGGCACACTCTGGCTTTAGACTCAACATACCTCACCATCCCATTAATCTCGCTTCATAGTACAGTCCTCTGGTTTCCTCCCACTGTCTAAAGACATGTAGGTCAGCTGAACTGGAGACACCAAATTGCCCCGAGATGTGAATGTGTCTGTCTGTGTATCTGCCCTGCAATGGATGGGCGACCTGTCCAAGGTGCTTCCCTGCCCTCTGCCCAATGAGTGCTGGGATAGGTTCCAGCATCCACAGACCCTAATTAGGATAAACGGGTTGGAAAATGAATGAATGAATTAATAATTTCATTATTAAATCAGGGTGACCCCTTTCAAGACAACAAACACAGTATTCTGAAGCCTGGAGTACGCTGCCTCCATGACCTTCGCCTAGCACATTGGTTAAAAGCTGACACTATCCTCTATGTTCTTTGTTTATTTCATGTTGTTCATAGAGACAGCAAACCGAGGGTGTGCGGGGAGAGGAAAGCAACAAGAGGGAGAGAGAATGCGGGATGCGAGGCTAATAAAAGAGCAGAGGTACAAGAGAGAGTTAGAGGGAGGGTGGGGGTGACCGGTGAATTCTCTGAGGAGTTCTATAATTACTTCATGCCATTAGACCTGCAGTCTATAATTAACTACCTATAGGGATTAGCATGGGCAAAGTCACTGGGAGAGGAAAGAGATAGAGAAAGAGAGACATGCACATATATACATAGAGGAACATAAAGAGAAAAAGAGAGTGAGTGTGTGAGGGAGAGAGAAAGAGGGGGGGGAAGGACTGTAAGGAAAAGCAGGGAAGTAGAAGAATGAGACAGTGTGAGAAAGACTGAGGAACAGACTGAAGGCTGTAATTTTCCCATTCACTGAGTGCATAAATTAGATAACACTCGCTAACCAGCTAACTGGTTACAACTCTGCATTATGCTAACTGTACCAGCACTACATAGAAGAAATAATGTAAGCACCCATCTATTTGACCTGCTTTGAGAAAAGAGAGAGGACAAAAAGGGCATAAACAATACATCGAGGCACTGGGTGAATGTCTTTTTGCATAACAAATGGTCCGCAAAATAGACAGGAAGGGCACTGTATATAGAAGTGGGCATTGTGTGGCTAAAGGCCCCCATGCAAAGAGATGGAATGGCTTAATTAAATATCAACTACTATAACAGCAGTGCCATGAATCTAAAGTACTTTTAGTTTTCCATCCCATTTAACTGTTACTACACTCCAATGCCTGGTGCATTACTTCTGCAAGGTAAACAAACTTTCCTTTTCTTTCTAAGAAGTGTGGGAGTTTGATTTAACATGTCTGTGTGGGTGTGTGTGTGTGTGTGTGTGTGTGTGTGTGTGGATGTAGAAGAGAGACAGAGTGGAAACAGATGGACCGATAGGCAGAAAGGAAGACAGACAGACACACAGACAGGCAGCCAAAGAGCACAAGGCACAGAGAGAGACAGAAGGAATTAGTGTGTGTGTTGAGGTGTGACTGCCCTGCTCTACTTGACTAATGAGCTGGTGTTAACTCAGAGGAAGTCAGAGCTCATTCTGGCTACGCTTGACCCCAGTGCTAACGCTAACGTTGTGTGACAGCTACACACACACTGACTGCCACTATCAACCCCAACTCTATTCATTAACTCCCAGGGACTCAGTGTGGGTATGTGCCAGTGTGTGTGTGTGGGTGTGGGTGTGGGTGTGTGTGTGTGCATACATGTGTGTATGTGCACTGCAAAAATGTCCATCTGACCAAGTCATTTCTTCTCGTATTGAACATTAAAATTTTAGCTGTCTCAAATCAACTCAAACATCTTGCAAGAGGGGTCAGATATTTTCACATGCCTTATTTCAAGATATGGTTAGTCGTTTCTGGAAAATTATTCAAAGTATGCACTGGAAATAAATAAAATTATTCTAACCCACTGAAAGATTTGGCACAAAAAAATGTGTGTGTCAGAGGTGAGAGAGCGCACGACTGCCCAACTGTGTGAGCATGAGTGCATGTATGTGTGGGTCTATGCATAATCTATGTGTGTGTACTTTGTGCCCTCATGTGTGGGGGAGCTACACTGAGAGACTATAGCCAGAGGGCAGAAAAGGCACAGTCAAAAGAAAAGCTAAGTAGAAATGGATTTTCATTGAATTTTTCACATTTTGATTTCTGGAAAAAGAAATTTTCAATGCCTGAACTGCCTCTGCAAATATATCATTGACATCGTTTTCACTATATTGCCATTGTCAAAATGGCAAAACACCAGGCAAATTAATATTGAGGAGAAAAAAAAAGAAAAAAAAAAAACAAAAACAAAAACAAACTAGCACTGTGATCAAATTGTTCTACATTATGATTATGGGGCTATAGAGAACTAACTGACAAGTTTTTCTTTGAGGGATTGAACAAAAAAACAAGCAAGCAAACAAAAAGTTATTGTAGATTGCAGCTAGGCGTGTGGTATTTTCCTCTCAGTTTAGTTTAGTTGCTTGTATATGGCCCTTTGTAAACACTGTGACAAACTAGGATTACTTTCAGGTGTGTGACTTGATGAGCTGCCAGCCACAGCCTACTTTGTGGCTTCTCCCTATCCTGGTGTGCCATAAGCTTTTTAAAGGGACGTCACAGAAGGGAAACCACTCACAGATTGGCCAGATTGGCCAGAGGTGCTGCTCGGGGCACTTTAATTGTGCAGTCAAGTGCTCTTGGGTTTATTGGTTATACACATTTTCTGCTACAAAGCATGACTTAAACACTTCTCCACATTGGATAGTAAAGTTGAGGAAATTTAAATTCCAGATACAGCATTAACTGGCCAAGTTGTGATGTAGCTGGCTTGACCAACATGGCTGCCTAAAGCACAGATCTGATTACGTCTTTCAATTAAACCATAAATTATTGGAAAAGTACTTTTTATTTCCTTAGTCATGGTGGTTGCTCGTTTGAGAAGTGATGCTGTAGGTTTGGTAATCACATTTTTGGTGACTAGCATGCCCTTGCTGATACTTAAACAATGTCAGCAGCTATATTTCATTTCAAATGAGCAAGACATTACTATATGCTCCTGTTGAACAATGTCAGCAAGTGACATTTGCTTCAAAATTACATTTTCATTTTTATACCTGAGGAGTAAAATGTCTGTTTGTGAGCCGACAATGATAAGGAAGATGCAATAAATAAACAAAGATAAATAAATAAATCGTCAGTAGATAGCTCTACAGGCAGTGGTACTGGGAAATTTTGGGACCTATTTAATTCCAAAACCACATAAACATTAGGGTCTGATAACTACATATTTACAGTGGTAACACTAAACGTATACAAAATGGCTAATCTCCCCTCTCCAATTTACATTATCTCCGGAGCATCTTTGTTTAATGTGAGCTGTCCATAGCACTGCAGTGATGCCTGGGCAATGATGCTGCACAGTGAAGGATATCACTGCACCAATACATTTATGCGTACGAACAGACAGCAAATCAGGCAACCAACATGGTTGACTGAGAGCAAGTGGCAGACAAATACTGTGACAAATAGACAGCCATCCATGCAGCCAGTCAGTTGTTTGATGAAGACTCGAGTCATAACTTTTCCCATATGGCTTGTCTCTGTCTCTCTCATCTATACCATGGGACAGCTGTGTGGGAGCAGGGGGATACACAACTACCCGGCAATACATATGGGAGCTGTCTGTTCTGGCTACCCCTTGGCACATCAAAGCAAGGCACAGAATCTACTGAATCATCTCTCTATGTTGAAGAGAGTCGAGAAGACTTGAAAATGAGTGCTAGATAGATAGAAGGGTAGACGCAGATAGATGAAAATGAGATGGCAAACTGACAGAATCTCTATTGCAAACTAAAAGATAAATAAACTTATGTTCCACCTTCAGTATCATACAAGTTGTGTAATTTTCCTTCCTTCCTTCCTTCCTTCCTTCCTTCCTTCCTTCCTTTCTTCCTCCATTCCTCCCATTTGCCAATCCTTCCTTTCTTTTCCTCCCCTCCTTCTACCCACCCACCCATCCATCCACCAATCCCTCCTCTTTCCTCTGAATCTGCCCCCAGTCCCAATACATAGCTGCTTATGCATATTTATTCATAACTGCCCTGCCAATCAAAGAGCTGCCATCCAAAGTTCAGCAGCAGTGAAATACCGCTAATATGCCAACATCTCAAGGCAGCATTTGCATAAAACCAGAAATAAACTCTGGTGTCAACACACGCCTGATTGGTGACACCCCACTCAATTTGGGAAATGACATTCATTTTATTTGGGACATTGATGGCTTTTAAGGAGGGCAGCACAAGCACTTGATGAAGTCCATTTAAGATGACTATATTTCAAGAGTGTAGATACTGTGAAGTTTTATTTGAAAATTAAGTGTGTGTGTGTGTGTGTGTGTGTGTGTGTGTGTGTGTGTGTGTGTGTGTGTGTGCATGTGTGTGTGTGTGTACGTGTGTGTGCGTGTGTGTGTGTGTGTGTGTGTGCGTGTGTGTGTGTGTGTGTGTGTGTGTCAGAGCTCCAAGAATATCATGAGCCTATAATGACACAATAACAGTATGAATAACCATTTGTGACTAATATAGCTAACAAAATGTTAGCTAGGAAAACACAGCACTGTCAAACTGAAAACAAATATGTTCAAAATATTAAGTTCCTTTGTAATCATTTTAACGCTGAATAATGGAAAAGCTTTTCCCAAAGACTTGCGTGTCTTATTCAGAATTGCACAAACAGATGCTGTATATTATACCATGAAAGTCACCTTCTCAGTTAAAGGCTGATTACCCCCTTGGATGCACATGGCAATCCATCATGTATCAATAGATTATTAATGGACTTTTTTCATTCCAGGGTTTCATGCATTGTTGTCCACTGTCAGCTTGAAGGGAACCAAAACATAACTATAGATACATGGAGTGTGTGTGTGTGTGTGTGTGTGTGTGTGTGTGTGTGTGTGTGTGTGAATTAAAGGAATGACAGTGCACTATCTGTACTTTCATAAATATATATCTATATCTATTTATCTAACTATCTATATGAAACTATATGAGAGAGAGAGAGAGAGAGAGAGAGACAGAGAGAGAGTGTGTGTGCATGTGTGTCTGTACATGGACACATGTCACATGTGCAAAGTGCCACATACACATGCATTGTGTTCAAGTGAATGGCGTGAGGGGACAGCTTGTCTCTGTGGCGATTTTGCTGTGCTCATTTTGCACCCCTCTCTCTACCATTAGATTTACAGTAATTCATCTGGGTTCACCAAGTGGTACTAAAAGAAGGCATTCTCATGTCTGGAGGGTTTTGACTTACAGTGACACAATGTGTTGCTATCAAGTCAGTTTGCTCTGTTCAATGACACTGCTGCACTCCTTCACGCTGTAAATGGCTCTCAGTAAATGTAAGAAGGTAGACAAACACTCAAAAACTGAGAGCTGAAGGTTGAGGGAGTGAGTGTATGTGTGTGTGTGTGTGGGTGTGAGTGTGTGCAAGTGTGTGTCTGTATGCAACACACCCAATCCCTCTGCTAGTGTCAGCCTATCAAGGTATGCTTGCTGTCCAGCCTTTGATCAGTTTCTCTCCCATAACCACATTAAAAAGAAAATGATCTGGGCATCTATTGAATGTACTGAGGCAGATAATATCCATTTAATACAGTCATTTCATGTTTCTGTTGTGAACATGATTACTCTGGGCTGAAGTCAGTCGAACCGCAGCGAAATCAGATGGAAACGACTTAATCATGTTCCACTAAACTGTGCCAGTGGAGTGTAACCTTGTCTAGATGGTGGTTTTCTAAAAGAGATTGCTGTCTGAAGGGATGAGAAGGTGTGGCATAATTTAAGCAGGACAGAGTAGGGAATCCTCAAGCATTCGTTATTGCATTTTTCATTTCCATTAATTTCACTTAACATCATTTGCTTTGGTCATGAACAACAGTTAGTGGTAGGTTACAAGTCAGCCGTCAGCTACAAATAAATCTTAACAACTAGCTGGAACTGCTGTGTGATGTGATGTTTGGAAGTCCTGCTACTTCCCCACGCTGGCTTCTTCTCATCATTCATCACATTCTTTGACTGTATTACATATCAGTTGTGGTCTGATACATGTTGGATCACATCGTCTATTTCAAACCGAACAAGAGATGCTGAGGCAATATATAAAACATTTAGCCAAAAATAGAAACCCTAAATATTCTCTGTTTTAGGCTACAGATAACATTGAAAATTATGCATAATCTCTCAGCTGTACATGTGCTGAAATACAAATAGAGGTCTGCAACTTTTGGATTTGTGGAACAAGGTCAAGTAGTCTGGATATGTGGTAATTGTGTCTGGGCTGCAATCCATTAGGCTCCCAACTGCATTTCTGAATTTGCCAGAGCTTTTCTGTTTTAGCATTGACACCTTTCAGCTGTCACAGTTTATTCAGGAAGTGGGATTATAATTGTTTCAGTTAATCTAGTTGCTGAGAGAACAGCTCAGTCAGTTGCATGATGAATTCAATGTGTCATTACCTGTTTGTCTATGCCATTGTGTTTGTTAGACAAACTACAGGTAATAAACCTTGACCAAACATAACTAAAGGCTTAAAATCATGATTTGGCCTACAGTATGTTTTCTTGTCCTCTACGCTTGTTGGACACTTTCACTTCTTATCCATGAACCAAACAGAAATCAGCTACTGATTACCTAGATAGTGTTCACACTAGGTGTACAGTAGTTGGATTACATTACCTCATTATACTGGGACCCATATTACATAATATATGAATATTTTCATCCAGGAAAAACTCAGAATTAAATGGGCTATCATTCTTCCAGATTACTACAGCACATTGGTCTATTTCCTTTAAACTCCAAGGCTCTTAAGTGGTAATGAGCATGCTAGAGTTTTTGTTTATCACCTGTTTCACCACTTTTAACTTAGATGCAAAACTCTATTCTTCAGTTTTGTTGTACATTAATTTTAATTATGCTTTTCCAGTGAGAGTGACTGTGAAAGCGGTATAAGGGCTGTACAGATGCTGTATCAAGTATGCCACAACTACTGAAGAATTATTTCATGGAACACCGACCATTCAAAAGAGATCATAATTTTCAACATTCACCTGCACTTTGTGTTCTTGTTCTTCACATTACCATGTGCCTCAAACAATAAAACAAACAACTGTATGCTCTTGGTTAGCAGACTCCAAATATAACATTTAAATCACGAAAAAAAAAAGGCTTACACTGACAAATTTTAATCCTATGGTTCTTTTTGTCAAGAGTAATTTCTCAGGAGTCACTGGATAATTCTGTAGAGACTGATCATGTAGATGAGGCATGTGAGATTACATTTTCAGATGACTGTCCTGATGGTACAAAGAACCTGGCAGGAGCTACTGACTAGACATTTGCAGGAGTTTGAGTATCAAGATGGAAGGGGCAGTCCTGACAGTTGAAGTGATCTACTAACCCCCTTATTCCCCCAGAGAAAACAAAGACAGTCTCAAGAAAACAAGGGAGGAACTCCTGACAGATAAAATGTATGGGACCTTTGCAGAGGAGGAGGTGGTTTGTGCCTCACTCAGGACTGACTGGCTCAAAATGGAGCGAGTGGCTCAACATTATCAAATTGTGTTGGGCAAAGTGTGAACTCTAATTTTAATATGTAAGTGAGGCTCATGATCTATCTATCTATCTATCTATCTATCTATCTATCTATCTATCTATCTATCTTATAGGTAGTAAAGTTGTACAAACTGTGCCTTCAAACTGTGTCTTCAAACAGATTATGACCATCCTGTATCTCTGCAGTGCAAATTTATCTTTGTGGTTGACTTGCACTCTGCCAATCTGCTTAAGACATTTGACTTAAGGCCAGAGTAGCAAAACATCTGTCCAATATTTTTTTTCTGCTCATCTGAGACAAGGTCATGGTGGCAACAGGGCAAGCTAGGCAGCCCAAATATCCTTTACTCCAGTAATCTCCCTGCAACATTTTTTTTTTTTTTTGAGAATCCCAAAACACATGCAAACCATCTGTGGAAACAGTCCCTCCAGCGTGTCCTGGGTTTGTTTACTGAGGGTGTCCCTTCAGTGGACCATGTCAAGGTTACCTGTGGAGAGAGGGGTCTAAGAGAGTTAGGTCTCTGATCCACCTCAGCTGGCTCCCAATGCAGAGGAACCGTAGTTTTCTCAAAGGCTTGTCTAAATAGCTAAACTCTGCACTAGGAGGGTGCAGGAGAGTCAGATACATCACTTCACCACTCAGTGGATAAACATTATTTCTGCAACTAGCATCGGATATCTCATCCTTCTGGTCACTGAACAGATAAGTGAAGGTCAGAACTGACTGGCTTTGTTTTGTGGTTCAGCTCTCTAAACACACTACAATACAATACAATACAATGCAATACAACCCCAGCAGTGACTGCAGTGTCACTTAAAATGTGCAGCAAGTCTCATAACCCCATCAATCTGCACTTGTAAATACTTGTTGCTTACTTGTCTAAAGGGAAAATGCCGACCGCTGACTCCTGAAGATTTTCATATCCTTCATATTCTGTTTGGTGGTTAATTTGCAGACAGTGAAACAAGTTAGTTGTGGACCTGTCTTTAATTGCAACCGTTTTCCGACATAGTCTGCAGATTGGTGTCTTTTGAGCAACATCCGTCCTTTGTCGAAGCCAAACCGCCTCCATGTGAGTGAAGGTGATTCTCATCTAGCAGTTAAACCTAATGTCATCGATTCCAAGGCTGGTGGTGTTTGTGTTTTGTGTCATGGTGCTATTTGTGCACTCATTTTTAACTTAACTTAACAGCTCCACGAGCTTAGCTTGTTGTGATGCGTCAACATTGCATGTCCCCCTCAATGTGCATGCGCAGTAGTCTGCGCATCACTGCATATGACCTAGTAGGTCATATGCAGTGAATATGTGTGGACTCTCAAGGCCTGTTTTGAATGTTTTTTGCAAAATGAGTGCCGAACTCGAGTTTGTCATTTCACACATTGTTACAACAGCAATTAAGATATTATCATAGACAATATATACTGTACACCTCTAGTGCAGACCTTGAGTCTCTCTGCGTCACACTAAGCTGCAAATTCTTTCAGTGCATGTCATACACCACTAGGGATGTATATCGTTAGGATTTTATCAATACCGATACCGATACCGATACTCCTTATTATACTGATACTTATCGGTACTCTTATCGATACTACTACATTTAATTTAGTGTAAAAAAAAATGTTACAAGATGTTGAACAGCGAAGAGGGGAAACACCAGCAACATCACTATACAACCCAACAGACTAAATATGTAAAAATATGTAAAAAGAACAGTCAGTGTAAAGGCGCTTGTAAAGGCGCTTCTCCGTAGCAACTGCCAAGCAACACCCTAGCAACCATCAGGAACACCATAGAAACAACGTATCAAGGCCCTAGCAACCATCTAGAACACCATAGCAACCACCTAGCAACGCCCTAGCAACCATCGCCATAGGAACTGCCTAGCAACAGCATAGCAACCGTCAGGAAAAGCATAGCATCTGCCTTGCAGCACATTAGCAGCCACACAGTATACCATACCATTCAGACAGAGGTCAGACGCGCACCTCCCGGTAACAGCCCCCCGGCAACGGCCCCCGATATCGATATCGATTTAATAGAAAAATATGTGCGGTCATTATGACCGCCTGTGGCCGAAATAGGTAGAAATGATCACATTAAAAAACATTTTAAATGAAAATAAAGTCATTTTCAGGAAAAGTCAAGGACCAGCAACACTGTAATTTTTAATTCAGCAAAGTTATACGACACAGAACTGTGAAAACGGTCAAAATGACCGTCATCATGGCCGTTCTAAATTATTTATTTATTTTTACTTTTTAATACATATTTATGTTGCCTGCATTGTTTTATTGTTTTAATTTTATTGTTTTTAATTTATTATCATTTATTACACTTCATTTTTTATATGTTTATATATATATACATATTATTTATTTACTTATTTCTTCTCTATTCCGTTTAGTATTGATTGTATTTTGCTCTGTTATCTTTTAGTTTTTAGCTCCAGTGTTTTCCTCATGGGGGCCCTCCACACCGGGAGCTGTATCTGGCCTGCCTGCGGGGGGTGCCGTCCTGGGGGTTGTCCTGGCCTGGATGGTTGGGCCCCGCTCCAGGGCCTTATGGCCGTGGTGTGGGCTCCTATCTGTCTGGGTCGGGGTGGTCTCTGTGGTGGTGCCCCGTGTAGTCGTGGGCTGGGACGCCTCCCGGTGTGGATGGCTCCCAAAGAATGAATGGTGTTTCCTCATCTGGTCCCTCAGTGCTCAGCCATATTTTATTCTATCTTTGGGTTGGGTTGGGGTGGGCTGGGGCGTGGTGGGGTGTATGCCTGGAGTGTATGCATGTGTGAAATATGTTGTACTTGTGTGTGTGTGCGTGTGTGGGGGAGTATGAGGGGGTGGGGGATTAGGGTTGTATGTATTTTAATGTAAAGCACTTTGTGTTGCATTTGTTTTATGTATGAAAGGTGCTATATAAATAAAATTTGATTTGATTTGATTTGATTTAAGTTAATAACAACAAACTTAACGACTCATATTCTTACCATGACTTGAGGATGTGAGAGCAGACTCAGGGTCCGAAACAAAGCCGGGTCCAGGAGGCGGCACTGAGACGGGCATGGCGTCGCCGACACCGTTGTTGTTCATTTTAGTTTTGTCGAAGCAGTCAAACACTCTGCACTCCCTTACCTCCAAACTATGACTGCGCTGCAAGTGTTTCATTAGGTTGCTGGTGTTTCCCCCCTTGGATATATCTACTGTCCTACAAATATTGCATCGAGCCGAAGAGTCATTAATTTTGATGAAAATTACGTCATCGCCTGTTGATGGCGGCAGTGTCTTAATTACGCGACGGTAAAGTAAAGTAAAGGGAAAAAAAAAAATACCGATAACGGTATCGTTTGTCCAGAATGTTAATGGTACCCTGGTACCGACCTAATTAGGAGCCGGGACAAAAAAATACCGGTACACGGTATACATCCCTATACACCACTGTCTGAAACCTAAACGATGACATCATCCACAAACAGCAGTAATGCTTATCCCATAAGTTCATTTTTGCTATAGCACTGCAACTGTTTTAAGCATGAAGAATATCTAGAGAGTGTTTCTTGTGGAGCGACATGCCTCCGGTGAAGGATCAACATCCAGGCTTTGATGAAGCAAAATTTGTGGTGTGGTGTAACACAAGGAAGTTAAAGAGCCTGGTTTCTAGATTTAAACGTAACATGGACTGGCTTGGACTTAGTCATTGTTAATGCTTCTTAATTTACTCTGAAGCATTCTCTTTGATTCTACAAACACCTTATTTCTTACAAGGATAACTTGCCAGCTGGTATATAGCAGAAAACAATTTGTAATTATCTTCCAATGTCATGAATATTTTCAGGATGGTAAAATCGGTAAGCTTTATTTCAACAGGGAATTATATGTCATGAGAAAGGAAAACAAACAAACAAACAAATAACATAATGATGCGTAAACAATCAAATAACTCGTTTTCTGCTCTTTAGCCATTTTTTTTTTTTTTTTTTTTTTTTTTATTAAATTGGTACAGGGTGAGTTTGCACCATTGAGGGGCTGTGCATCCACCTTGCTGATGACACAGAAAGCCTTGTGAATGAGTGTTTGGTAAATAAACTCAGTGGAGGCAGTGGTGGGGGAGTAACAACACTGTGCATGTGTGGGTTCTGAAGTTCAAGTGTTTGTGACACACTCAATTTGTGTTATTGCCTTCTTCAGTGCTTGTTATTCTGTCATTCAAAAACTGATTGACTTCACTGCTGATCACATTGATTTAATCACACAAATATTCTACTCTGCTTATAGTATTCCAGACCCACCATACAGGCTTCTTGGCAGGCAAATGCCAGGTTATTGTAATTTAGGAACAGTTTAACTGATTATAATAAAATGACCACTATAACAAAACAGCTCTGCTTAAAGGAAAGTACAATAGTGTTAGGAAAGGTATGAAACATCATGGGAATAAATGGGTATCCATGTGTGCTGGTTTTGTGAAATAAATATATATACAGCTGATTTTAAAGAGCTTACACCCTCAACATACTGTCTACATTTCGTATTTTTGCTCTCTCAGCTCTCCTTGTGTCTACATGCACTCTACAGGCTAGCAGTGAGCCAAGTCATCCTGCAGTGACTTCTGGCTAACACAGCATACTACTGTATAAACAGAGACCACCATGTGGATCTTTGCAAATCAAAGATGCTGAAGATGTGAGGATTGTCCGCTCCTCATCCTACTTTTGGGTCTGTCAATTGTGGCTTGCATTTGATATTTTGTTGTGCTGTCTGTGTGTCTTGAACCTGAGGTACCCACAAAGCTCAAATACATATTTGAGGAGCTGCAGAAGGATGATAGTGAACTGCCAGACGAGGCACAAAGTCTAAAGCTGCCTGTTATAATTTTGCATTCTTTGTTTTTGATATGTGTTTATACAGTTGTCAAATACAGATGTTAATGCTATGTCTGTAGTTTTTCATGGCTAACACTTAACACTGAGACAAGGCTTTGAATTTGAAACTAACTGAAACAGAAAGCAGTAACATAAAACAACTGCCTGTATGTTGGGGAAATGTCTAAGAAGTTCCCATCAAACCAGTTTTACTTCATCTGTATGGTTAGGGTTAAGTCTCCACAATTGTTTTATCCATATGTGAAGCTAGTAAACAATATTTAAAGGGCCATTCTTGGATCGTGCCATGCCACTGTTCACATTTCAGTCCAATAAATCCAAAGGAATTTTTTGGTGCATCAGCCAGCACCCAGAAGATCACAGAGCTGAGATCACTCAAGGTTCACCCAGCTGGGGCTGAGCTCTCCCCAGCTCAGCCTGTCTTGGACTATAGCTAATCCCAGGGGTGTTTCTGCACACACAATACAAATCAGTGGACACAGACAGAGGTGTGCAATATTTGCTCCAAACTGCATGCATGTAGGAACTCAGGAGGCACACAAACGCCAGCACATGCGCTCACAGTAGGACAGAGGGCACAGATGTGTCAAGGATTGCCAGCTCAAATTACAGTTCTGCTGTGTTTTTCTGCATGCCACTCTCAAGCCAGGGCAAAGGGCAAATTCTGGTCACAGAGGGCGTCCAGTGCAGTGGGAGCCAGAAGCTTTCCAAGAAATACGGGCTTTTGAGACACACTTTTCAGTGTCTCTCCACTTTAATCATTGACTTTTCTAAGCAGAATTAAAGGAGATGACAGTGCACTGTCTGTACTTTCATAAATATATATCTATATCTATTTATCGAACTATCTATATGAAACTATATGAAAGTGTGTGTGTGTGTGTGTGTGTGTGTGTGTGTGTGTGAGATGGTGGTTTATCAGTTTTTTGTCATCCATAATTACACAGGGAATCCACACTGTTTTCCACCAAACTGAAGCAAAATACACTGGGCACCCAAAGATCCTATTACTGCATATGGGATACTGTTTATAAAATATGTTTTATGGTACGAAAGGTAAAATTAGAGCAATTCTGAGAGAAGGTGCAGTAGAAATATCTTTCTGTATTGACAATCATCAAAAAAAAAAAAAAAAAAAAAAAAATCAGAAATGAAATATTTAACATTGCAGTGAGTAGCCAAGTGAGAAAGAATTTTACTAGCACATTTTTTTTTTTTTTTTTTTTTTTTTTTTTTTTGCTATAGGAAATTTAGACCTTATACATTTCTTGAATTGCATCCCTTTCCAGTTTTACAGCACTAGTGTGACCTTCAGAATTACCAATAGTTACAAACAGTTACAATATGGGACGGCAACCAACACGAGATAAAGATATACACATCAGTAGACACATAATTACTTTTAATTAATTGAGTTTATTCTTCTCAGGGCCAGTGCACATTAACCCTCTGAACCCCAAGCAGTTTTGGGGCGTTTTCTGCTCCCCTCACACTTTGGCTCACTGTGGGCTTGTTTTTCACTGCAATTACAAGTGCTGCACCTCTATGGAAACAGCACCTGAAGCCATTCAAAAATGTCTTTCACACAGTATGAAAGAGTTATAGTGCCATAAATAATAAAAAAATAAAAAGGGCAAACTGATTTTTTTGGATAATTTATTTTACAAAAATCGAGAAAAACTGGAATAAATGTACAGAACATTTTTTCAGGTGCCCACAAGTGTCACTGATCCAGGAAAAAAAAAGTAGGGCTTCACATGATGTATTTTCTGAAATATTAACATTTTTCCAACCTGTATAGACTTAGGCGTTTTTACTGCCTTATGCCCTTCCATGTTACTAGTGTTGCCAACACACCGAAATTCAGTGAATTTTTGTCACACGACTGTTGGGCTCACCTGAATCAATCAAGATGTCTCAGATCCGCTGAAGACCGCAGAATTTTCTGTTTTTTGAATGATCTGGATTGAGTAAACGACTATTTTTTGGCGAATTGTTGAATGAAGCATGTATAATAAAATGATTCGAATGAAAATCGCTTTTTTAGGCTTAGTTTCGTCCTTTTTTCTACCGCTAAACGGTAGTCGGACATGTTGCATTCAGGGACCGTCGGAAAATTCAAATTCCGACGAAAAAATAGGTTTTTAAAGCTTCCAGCTATGATAAACGGTTGAATTTTGGCGATTTTTTAAAAAATACATGTCTTTCTATCCCGCCCGCGGGTTTGGGGTTCAGGGGGTTAACCAATATTATGAGTGAATATTATGAGGAGACTGGACACTGACACAGATAACACACATGTAGACAAATAAATACACCAATACACCGCACAGGCAAAATTAATACATCTGAACAGATAGACAGATAAATAGATAGATATGAATGCAATACTCCACAAAGCAATCACTTACATCTCAGAGGGAAAAAAACAAACAAACAAACAAAAAAAACTAAGATCTTGTAATAGAGGTTATAGTTGTGTATGTCGGTTATTGAACTGTTACAGAAATGAGAAGCTTTAAATGAGAAAACAGACCAGCTAAAAGAGTTCCTGACTGAGCATATGCAGTCTCTCCTTAGGGTAGACCAGATCGGTTGCTTGTCTAGACCTCTTAAACTAGATTCTGTTTAATAAAAATACAAAGTGTCTACCATGAAGTAGTATAGCTACCTTAATTTGGAAAGTTGATCATTTTTTGCAGCTCAAGAGATTGCACTTAAAAAGAATGTTTCATTAGAGGCAGTTATTAAACTGTCTATTCAGTGCTCTGAGAGGCTGTTTGTACAAAGCTAAAATGGGCTTTAGTGTTGTAGAGGGAGCTCGAGGCCAATTACTCAAGTACTTTAAGGTAGGAGAGATCACTGCATTAAGGTATAGTTATGTAATCTCAGTGGATCTCATTCTGGATGGGATGGGTCCTGCCAGAATTTAATGAGAAAAAGACATTCATAAACTGATCAGATAAAAGACAGGATCCCAAGGGGCCCTCCTCCACTGCAACAAATATATTATGTTTTTACTATAGATGTTCACCAACAGGTCAGACGTGGAGGGTGACTAAGGCCATGCATTTGACAGTTAGCTATAGCTTTGGTGCAACAGGGGCTTTTCCTACCCTGCTGGTGTTAATCTGTGGGGACTGGTTCCTATTGTGGCCTCAATATGCCAACTGGGTCCTGGCGCATGTGGAGCAGGGGAGTTGGGGACCCCTTCCCCACTCCCCAAGGACCCCTGGGTCCAAGCTCCTTTTGAGTGTGGCTTGTTTATATCATTGACAACCCATTCTGTCAGCTTGGCGTATGTCAGTGCTACGCTGCCTGGATTGGAGCCCGTGTTCAGTTATCTGCTGGAAGGGGATCATTTGAACATGCACTGGTACCCGGATCTAGCCAAGGATCTAGCCTCAGTGACTTTATTCTTGGAAGTTGCTGTCACAACTATGTGGAATTATTCACTCAGGGTTGCCTTGTTTCAATCATGGCTTCAAGGATATCCCCAAAACACACACCAGTGGACATGCAAACATAAACACGTAAGGTATAGCCTAGGAAAAAAAAAAATCACAATTGCAGACAATGATTAATTTCAGTGCTTATATTAGTGACCCTTTTCTCCCTTTTGGGAACCAATATGCCAATCAAGTCCTGACTCATGTTCCACTGATTTTCAGTGGAGCCTGTCCTGAACCCTGGGCTCAGTGTGTGTGTGTGTATATGTATGTGTACATGTGTACACATGCCTGTGGGTGTGTGTCAGCATTTATGCATCAGTCTGTGTATGTATGTGTGTGTGTGTGTGTGTGTGTGTGTGTGTGTGTGTTTCTGTTTATGTTAGTATACATCTGTGTACAAATGTGCATGTGTATATTAAATGCACTAACACTGTGTACATATATACCCTTTTGTGTGTGTGTCTGCATGTGCACACGTGTGTGTACTTGTGTATATACATGAATGATTGTGTGTGTCTGTGTGTGCGTGCGTGTGTGTATGTGTGTGTGTGTGTGTGTGTGTGTGTGTGTGTGTGTGTGTATGTGTCTGCAACTGAACCCCAGTCATTTGATTTCTTGCTCTTTTAGAGCTGGTATTTAAATGCCACTCAAGGCTCAGGGCTCAGAGCAGCGCTGCCGATACCAAAACAACACTTGAGACTTTCCTCCTATCTCTAAGATCCTAAAAAAACTTCAGCCTTCAGGAATGCACAATAACCAGAGAGCCCACAGTGTCATATTTTAAATGACAGTTAGACAGATGTTTTCAGCTAATGCCTATATATGAATAATTATTGTTGTGTTGTATATGAGAGGGAAATTACTGTAGGGGAACAGATATCCAGCATTAACTGAAACATATGTTTAATGTGCATTGTTAATTAGGAAGCAACTACTAGTCAAAAAAAAAAAAAAAAAAAAACTTTTTTTTTCAGTCAAGGGTGTAAACGACCTGAAAAATAGGACTAAACGAGAATAAAACACCTACAAAATGAACAAGATAAACAATTAAAATAAAATTAAAAATAATGAAACATAAAAAATACATATTATTTTGATGACTTTGTGATATGTTTTTGTGATCAACCATGGACAAAATGAAACAAAAAAAATGTAAAGCAAAAAAATGTAAGCAAAGAATGAGCAAGACAGCTTGCTGCCCCACCTTATCAGGATCTACAACAATAACAGGGGCATCATTTGAATTGGAGAAGAGTAAGCAGATGGTAGTGAAGAGAGAAAAGTTGATGTGGAGTGAAGGGCTAAAACTACCAGAAGGCCACGCAACACATGCACAGGACAGCTGCAAGTACCTGGGGATTCCACAGTCACATGGGAGCCTTGATGAGGAAACAGAATAGATAACATCCAAGTACATCCATAGATAAAGACAAGTCCAAGCCATCAACACCTATGATCTGTGGGACTTCTGGATCCAGACAGAGAAATAAGTAAGTACTGGCCAACTCTCTGAATATCCTGGTAATGGACAAGCAGCAGTAGTGGTAAATGTAGCCATAGTAACATAAGGAGTATGAGAGGCTGGAGAAGTACCAAGGACTGAAAGAGGAGCTCTTGAGGATGTGAAAAGTGAAGGCAAAAGCTATTGCAGTGGTGATAGGAGCACTCATGCCATAACACCTCATCTGGGAGAAAGGCTCTACCAGATTCCAGGACCAGAAACTAGGAACTCCATCCAGAAGAGTTCAGCTTCCAGTTTTGTGTTCACTTCTGTTTGCCCAGGTAGGAATGGAAGCAACAGCTGAGATGTGATGTTCCTCAGGCCTTTTCATATCCTACTCCATCCGTCTCAGACGCCTTGTTAGACGCATTGTTTGTGAGTTGCCATCTTTGCTAATTAGTTGAACTATATATGGGATGTACTATTGAAGTGTTAATGCCAGTATAAGATGTTTATTTTACAAATGACGTTTGGTTTCACATGTTTATTTTCAATCTGTTATTTATTTATTTAGTTTGAACATGTATAAAGGACAACAGACAATGCAACAACAGGGCAACAGAAGAAAGTACAAAAAGAGATAAATAAATTCATTGCTATTTCCTAGATGGCCAGCACATGTTCAAAAGGGAGTAGGAAGAAGTTAAAAACTTATATGATCCTACCCCTTGAGTTCCTACATATTACATATATATTGTATTATACTCTAGTAATTATCATCAATATTATATTATTAATAACATCAATATTGTATTATTAATATATCATATTAATAATACAACACAGGTTGACAGATATATCATATCTGTCAGCCTGTGTTTCATTTAATGTAGGTGTTCTACAAAGGTAGCAATTTATGCCATGCAATTTATTACATGTAGAGATGCCTAATAATTTATATTCTTAGACGGATTTGTTCACATTTTCATTGGATTTATCATTTAAAAAATGTTTGCATTGTATCTTTTTTCAGTTTCACACTGTGGCTCAAAAAACATTTTGACTTGCGGTCTCACATGGACTTAGTGAGTCACTGGATAACCTACTGGATAACCAGATACGAGTTGCATCAGGTGAGACCAGCACAGTGGCAGCTAAATTTACTGTTGTACATTCCAAGAGGGAGGTCTAGACAGTGATGATTCCTGAAAGAATGCCATCCTCTATTGCTGTACTTCAAGTTATACCCACTCACTGCTCTCAAGTTTCTTACGGTCTCAGGCATTGTTGGAAAATGTGAAAGGTGGCTTTTAGATGAAAGAGGAAAGATGGAGGGCAAAAGGTCAGTGGTTCAAGCTGGTGACCCTTTGTCATTATCAAAGTACCCCTGGGCAGGCCACCTCAAACAAACTCATACACAACATCAATAGCCTTGTGGTTTGACTGCTTTCACACATCTTCCATTTCAGATTGCTCAGATTAGACAGCCTGGGCCTCCGAGTCTCTTTCTTCATGCAGGCAGAGGAGCCGCCCACTCCCCTCCCCAAGGCATGAGGGGAAAGTATATAAGAGATACACACACTAGCCTTCTGCTTCGTGTCCCTCCTTCACAAGAAATACATACAGTATGTGTGTCTTCTCTCTTTTCTCCCTAGTTGGGAGGATTACACAATGGTGGTGTGTGCATCCAATATACTATCAACTCCCCCCTCTCTCTTTCCCTCTCTCTCTGCAGTATTCTCTCTCTGCCTTTCTTCCTGTCTCTCAATTTCTCTCTTACTCATCTTCCTAAGGAGAACACAGCAAGAAGTTGCAGTGCACCCTGGGACAGGTGCAGATTAAGACAGCCGCTCCTCTCTGTATGGCAGCTGATAAAGCCTTATATGTGTGCATGTGGTTATGTGTATGTATTTGTATGGAAATGTGTGTATGTGTTTGTGTGTGTTTGCTTGCATCTGTGCTGAATGAGTACAAGGGCACCTTGTAGCTATAAGCAGGGATTACATGGACATTACCTGTCTTACATGGGATATTGCTGTTTGTGGAAACTCCCATAGGTTTCATTGAATGGCAACATAATCATGACTGTTAATAATGTTGATGTTTTAATGAGTGTTTGAGTGTAAATCTCTCTTCCTGCTGTTTTTTTTTTACTCTGTCCTTTTGTATTGCTGGTTCTCCCTTTGTTTCTTTCAGTGTCTATATGTCATTCGGTTGTGCACATAAAATCACACGTGAAGGCTTGCAGCCACACTGACATACACATATGGGCACAGACAAATGAGACATCTCTCAAAGTAAAGTAAAGTACCTCTTTTGTCTCTATCCCTCATTCCCCGGTCCTCTGCATCCTCCTATCCCTCCCTTTGCCCCTGTGCCTGTTGTTCACTCAGGTGTGATTGATGGAGGGGTGCATCCATCCCGTCCTCCACCACTCAGCGCTCCTCCGTCCCTGAAGCCCCTCCATCCTTCTCTCTTACCTGCCGTCACCAGATGGCTCACCACCTGCCTCCACCAGTCAACAAAGGCTGCAATTACCCCTCCTGTCCACAAAGGCAAGCTAACACATCGAACATGTGCGCCCACACACACACACACACACACACACACACACACACACACACACGCACACACATACCTGCATACATGTGCATGAGCAGACACACAAACAAGTATGGTACATGTACACAAATTACATAGAGGCATGTGAAAGACATTCACACAGTCACACTAACACACACCTTCTCACAGACACATTCACGTAAATGGTTACGTTTCATTTACATTGTCAACATCATTTAATGCTGATTCCAGTCATCAGCTTGTCTGCAACAATTTTGAACTGCAGTCTACATGTATTTGTGTAAGATGAATCTCTTTCGCCAGCTATTTGATTTATGATCAGAAGAAACTGACCTGGCTTGGGTTCTGATGCTAATTGCTGCCAGTTTGTTTAGACAAACAAACCCCAAGTACACACCCAACCTCTCCCATCTGTTCAGTATCATTCACAAAAAGAAGACATGCAAATTGAGAGGACACACAAAAATACACACACATAGAAACTGAATGGGTAGGGCCAGCATGGGCCTTTGTGTCACGGCAAATCAAACCACCCGCAGTATTTCCGGATGGTTTATCTCACCATGGCAACAGCTGTACACATTCAGCTGATATCGCCGTGTCGGCAGAAGAGTTTGTTTGAATAACTTTGATGAAATTGTTACTGTGACAAAACAAGACCTGGCTGTTTATGTCTCTTTATGTCAGTGCAAAGGGCAATGTTAACGTCAACGTACAAAATTAACTAAAATCATCTGCGTGCTGTTAAAGTTATTGAAGAATTATTATTATATATATTTTTTTCATCTCATGGTCATCACACCATAAAATCATGCACTAGATTTTATAAGGCTTTCAAACTGAAGCCCTGCCTTCAATTTTTTTTTTTTTTTTTTTTTTTCAGCTGATGGCACCATTTTTCATGTTTGCCCAGTGGGACAATATACATGCTATTTGCATTTGCGTTTCAGATAGGCTCGTGTGAGCAGCATTGTACATATCATCAAGCTTTGCAGGTCACTGCAGCGATTTTTATCGACCAAAACGAATGATGTGTTTGTGTGTCTGAGCATGCATGCATATGTGCGCAGCTAGCATTATAGGGTGCAGGTCATATTTATCCTTGTTTCTCTTTCCCTCTCGCACACACACATACACACACAGGCCTCAGTGTGGGTGAGTGAAAGTGGGAAAAAAAGAATATAATTTTCACCAGTTTTACAACTGGTATGAAAATAACAACTCCACTTTTTTTTTTTTTTTAACATGGCATAGGGGTTAATATTGGTGAATTAAATGTGAGGTGAGCTCCTTAATTAGCTGCTGTTGTAAACAAAGTTATTGAATAATGTTCTGGCAACACCACCAACAGCCTTCTAGGTAAGGCTCAACTCCTCCAACTTTTCCCCCAATTTGAAACAAAATCAACAGCCACAAGGTTATTTACACAATTCTTTTATTAATTTTCTTGTGAAAACAGAAACATGTTCCTGTTAGTCCTGCATCAGGTCTCTCAACATGATCAAACTTCTCTGCCGATGCGGTGACATCAGCTGAATGTGTGAAGCTGTTGCCATGGCGAGGTGGACCACCTGGAAATACTCTGATTTGCTGTGAACCAAAGGCCCATGCCAGTTCTACCCAATCAATCTCTATGGTGCAAAGACACACACACACACACACACACACACACACACACACACGCGCGCGCGCGCACACACACACACACACACACACACACACACCTATCACCGCTTCAGCTACAGTTTGCAGAGAAATCTGCTTTATTAACCTTGATTGACATCATGTATAATGAGAGGATGTGAGCAGAACTTCACTATCAATCATGAGGAAACTGTCTCATGTAAAAACAAGTATCCTTGTGCACACAAACGTACACTCTCAGGGTTGTGCATATGTGCATACAAATACACATACACTTAAAGACATGCACGCACACACACACACACACACACATACACACACCTACAGAGTGAGTTAATGATAGGTAGAGGAAAAAAGATTTGTTAGAACTACAAGTCTCTGTCTTTATGCCTTAATGATGGTTATTATACTGTCATACTGTGACTGTCACTATGCTTCAGACACGTTACTGACAACATGATATCTCCCTCTATACACCATAATTACACGTGACTGATTATGCGCATGTATGCCTGTGTGTATGCAGTTCCCTATCGCTGTTAATAATTACAGTGATGACTGACAGCAGTAATAAACAGGATTGCTGTGACACCTATCGTGCTCTGTTGCTCCAGGCCACCAGAAATCAAGGAAATGCAAAAGGAAAAAATAAAAAAAAAAATAATGGGAAGAGGCTTCTAAAATAAGATTCCATTTTTTTCTTTCTCAATTTTCATTATTGATGGCTTTAAAGGGAAAAAAGCTGAGGATGCACACCTTAACAGAAGATGCAGGCCATGGAACAGACCCAATTGTCCCTGATGAAGGGACAGTAGTGTCGAAATGGTCGTTTTGTTTGCAGCATTAAAAGCTGCGAATTAATAAGTGTGCTCCAGTTCCCCTCTTTTCCCTCTGTATGTTTGAAGAGGGCTCTGCCCGAAACATTTGAGAAATAAACCTAGGTAAAGCAGTTTGAGTGTGCGACTTTGTTTTCAAGTTATTGACAGCATGGAAATGAAAAACACTTACACCATCTGCTTGACTCTGAAAGAATTTCAGTTTATTTTCCTCTCAAACTCCCCCTCTTTTGTCTCTTAAAATGCTCTTGTTTCATGACAGGTGCCCTGTTGCCCACTGAATGCCATCTGTATCCAAAATCTCATCTGTGCTTGGTTGAGAGTCACAGTAAGTGAAAACTGGCTGGGTACTAATTACTACAATCCTGCAAAGTGGCTGTGTATAGCAAAATTATGCAACATGTATTTTTTCTTCATCAGCAACGTTGTGGTTGATGCTATATGTAATGTTTTTTTTAATTTTCTTTCCTTTTTTTAATTGAATTTGCTAAGCTAAAGAGATGTATGAGGGCATGAGGATTTAGTTCAATCAAACTGAGACCTTAATTTGATAGCATTGCTTAAAGGCTATGTACATACATGTCGTTCTGTCCTATTATTCATCCTAGAACATGCCCTTGTTATGTTCAAAATTGAATTTACATGAACTGGATACAAACATAATATGTATTCTCTGGTTATACAACATGAATAATTGAAAAACAAAACAAAACAAACAACAAACAACAACAACAACAATTTGGACAGCTGTGTCTGGCATGAGGGACAGAGGGGCTCTGTCTGCTGTGGCTCATAAGGAACTTAGGCGTCTATAATTTTAGCTGCTAAACTAGCTGTGCTTTAAATGTCATCAGGAAAATATTAAATTCTCTATCTGCTAATCTGTGGAGCAAGGCCAAAGTTAGGGATACACAGCATGGCTCTGGCTTTAACAAATCTGGCAGCACCAAGGGGTTTGGCTCAAATATTTTATCTATGTACAGTTGACTAATCAGAGGGGAAAACAGCTAGATTGTGGTGATTGGCTGCGACTACCAAATGTAATTAAACTCTTAATAGAAAATACTAAATGCATGCACTGGATGTGCAAAGCCATTGTGGCTGCCCAATTTAGATAATAATACATGCATGGTGGTTAGGTTAAGGGTCGGTTTGATTGGTATAAAACAGGTAGCGACACCATGATGTGCATGCTTTGTGTGTCTAAAATTGTGCCATCCACCATATAACCAGTGGAGATAATGGTGGCTATTGTGAAGGAATTTTCTCTGTAGCTGTAGGTCAAATTAGGCCCCTTTGAGCTGCACTGATGAGACGTTCTGTCTCCATGCCACCAAGGCCAAAAGTCTGAGGCATGCCAGATATAAAGAGGCAAGACCATGCAGACTAATGCCTTACACAAACACAGAGCTGTTGACCTCAAACATACTTAGGTAAGATGTGTCCTTTGACAAGGCATGCCAGTGAGCACCCTTCAGAATTGGTATGGTACTACAGAGTATTCTCAATAGTATCGCTGATATTCTCTTATCCTCAGCTGAGCATGAGTAAACATCCTTTGCAGAAGACATCAGTCTCCTGAGATCTCCCTCACTCTAAGAGTTGACCAGAACCTTGTTCTTTTCCATCACAGCTATGGTCAGTAAACCATTGTCCTCAGATGCAGCTACAGCATCAGTCTTGGAGTACATCCAAGACATTAGCATTTTCAGTGTCTCACTTATGTAAGGAAATGTACTGCTCTGTGTTTCAGATGCTGATCTTCACCACATTTTAAAAGCCCCATTGCATTTTGTAGTGTTAATAAGTCTCAGTTTCTTATTTGGGAGTCTTTGTTGTGAAGTTATGTATTGTGGCAGTGCATGGCACATGGTAAAGCTCTGTGGTGGTGCAGTGATATTTTCATCAGGTGCACTTTTTTCTCGCTTTTCCCCTCTCTCACCTCTCTTTCTACTGCATCCATTTGGTATTTTGGTGGCTTGCCATGACCTTGGCTGCAACTAAGTGGGAGGAGAGAGGCAGAAGGGTGTGCCAGTAATGATCAAACAGCACAGTACAATTTTGGGGTCAAGGATTAACAAGATTTGCGGTTGCACCTCCTGCCTTCTCAGACCATGGCAGCAGTACACAACATAAAATGCTGGCTTGCATGTACTATGCCATATCTATATGTGTTCTGTGTTACTTCTGGGACTTCACCATGTTCATCCTGGCATGACCAGATCCTATTAAAGAGCTTAACAACTTATATTGTGAATGATATGTCAGCCAGTTTGACGTTGATATAAATCCCTCTAGTAAGAAAAAATCAGATCCATTTTCCAATCCAATTTTACTTGTGACTGCAGTGTGAATGACTGTAATCAGACAGATACTGTCAGTATACTCCAAGGTGCAGGGGTTTACAGAGGCAGCCACACTCTCTATAGATGTCAGGGATGGGCTGGATGATGCCCCGCTCCCCAGTGTTGGGAAGGTTACTTTTTAAATGTAATTGATTACAAGTTATGTTAAAAATGTAATTAAGTATAAAAGTATTAGTATCTTAATCACTTCATCATAGCAATGTAATCTATTACATGATTACTTTTTGATCACTTTTCTAATAAATGTGTTTAACTGGACAATAAAGCTAAAAAGTCCTAAAACATCAATTTTATCTAGGCAGTGTAAGCCTAACAACAGCACTCAACAGTACTCAACCCTAACCATAACCCCTACAACTGGCATCTTACTCAAGGTTTTGTATATATGCTTGTGGTGATGTTGCACTTTAAACTTTAGGACACAAGTTTCCCTCTGGGAGACGGTTTTGTGGCAGACCTGCTCTCGATTGTTCCCGTCCATCATCAAATTATCAGAGTGCTGTGGTGCCGAACACTCTGGTTTTAAAAGCCATGAAAAGAGATGATTTGATTGTTCATAACTGAAGCCAGGCTCCCATTTCCCACTGTGCCACAGGTGTGCTGCCTGCTTCTGGTCACTAAATTACCAAAAGGCAGTGTGTACACCCTGTGCAGAGAGCGAAGGAACATCTGCTACTGTGTAGGCCTGTGCTCATCTAAGAAGAAACAGCAGTAATTAGCTATTTAACTTACAAAGACTGAAGAAAAAACAAGGCTTGAAAATGTTGCATATCTTTAGTGAAGAACTTATACACTTTGACTTTAGCGCAACAGTAACATTTTCACAAACTTTGAGGCATCATGGCATGACAACTGGATGACACCTTTCAGTAACATGGATTGTGAATGTTTTGAGCGACATAACCCACTTGAGATTTCAGATTGTAATATTTAAACCTACACTTATCCTATCAGCTACCATTACACATATAGTTTCAACACACAATAATGCTAAGCATGCTACATCTATTATTAACATCACAGTGCAGGTTCCTTCATTTTCTTTTATTCGTATATCAAAATCCATTTATGATTGCTCTTTCACCAGTCATCTATCTCTGCTTCTCCACCCAGCTGTATCATCGTGTTGCTTCCTACCATTGAATACTATCTCAGAGTGAAATGTCAGCCATTACACAGGTAAGGGGTCATCATTTGCATAAATACAATTCAACATTCCTGCCCTTTCCCAGAGGCCACTGTGATCATTTTATAAGCTTTCAGAAATTTTCTGCCCAACTTTGTTTGGAAGTGATTCTGCAATGTGAGTCCATTAACACCGTCTTGTTACCACCTGGTAGTGACGCAAAGCTCTGTTTATCTCTGTGATTGCATTTTCATGAACTGTCTCTTCAGCAAACAAAAGTAGAGTAGCAGTTGGTGTTTTTTTTTAATTTTTTTTTTTTATCAGTTTTTCGTTACACCAACAATGTGCTACTTCTGAAAAACTTTTGATGATCACTGAAGGACGATGACTGGCGCCCATGTGATGTGGTTCTTTGTTCCAGTGTGTAGTGCTGTGAGTTTGTGACTTGTGGGCACTGGCCCACCACGCACACCTAACACAACTGAAAGAGCCGAGTGTCCCAAAACAGCTGAAGTGTTCCAGTGAGTTTCCCTAATTTTAGCTCTGAGATAAGCTGCGCACTTGGATAAACTGGCAGGAACCCATTGTCTAATTTGCTGTCCTTTCTTCTGCTTTTCTTTTCCCTTTCCCCATGCCAGTGGGATACAACAGTGAATGGTTTTGGGAAGAAGGGCCATCTGCATTTCTGTTTATATCAATTTCATATTTATAGTCTTCCCGGCACGCATCCTGAATAAGCATTTCCCTCCGTATCACAATTTGGTCTGAAACAGCTAAAAATGGAGTAGATTTCAATGACGACAAAACACAGAATATTGTTCATATGGAATTATTAGTAAGTAGATTTTCCATAACAGAAGAGTATGCCTGGTATTTAAAGGACAATATGAAGCCCTGCTCTACTCATATGGTATAAAATATGGTCCTCCATTGTAGCTGGAAATGAATTATTTTGTGGTAGGAGTTTTGCTTTATATGAGAGATCAATTTCATGCCATTAGAACAGTTAACATACTCAGCATTACTGCAGTGCTGGATATGATTTCAGTTTACAATGTAGTGGATGTTAATGTTTTATTAACTAATACTAAAATAAATGTACAAAAAAGTTATTATATTATTTCATTTTATTTTATTTTAATGCCTCTTTTTGGTACTTTTGTCAGGTGATGTGTGGTGTGATTTTTTTTTTTTTTTTTGTGGTATTTTGTCACCATACCAAAGACCACAGATGGTGGGCAGACAGAGCCTTCTATGTTTTGTCCCTCTAGGGCCTGCTGGATCAAACAAGCGGCATGTACACAGAACAGTTGAGTAGGCACACATACAGACTTGCTGCACACACACACACACACACACACAGACCACGTACTGAAATCATCATCAGCCCCCGGACTGATCCACATAAATAACATCGAACTGTCGGTCGCTCTGTCTTTTACACAGTAAGATACCTGTTAAGTCAAAACACGTTATTATGATTCTCCAACACAGTCTCCTAAAAATCACATTCCCATACATCTAAATTGCCTTCATAATTATCAGTATAACATGGTTAGGTTTAGCCATGAAACCATTTGGTTATGGCTAGTTTAAGAAGCACTTGGTTATGGTAATGTAAAGGTAACATACTCATGTAACATTTGCAACATTTGCACCCTGCCTGCCACCTCGCCTGGACTTCATCACAAAAAATTATGGTGATATGTTACAAACACAAGCTGTGACAAAATACATTTTCCCTAAAAAGTAAGTGACCGAGCAGTTTTGTCAATTACATTACATTTACATTTCTGATGTGAGCCTTTCAAATTTTATCGAGAGAAGTCGAACAGAGTTTCATTGTACATCTTGTATAATGACAGTAAAGATTTCCATTCCATTCCAGTTTACTTGTAGGAGAACTTAATTCATAGGAGACAGGGCTGCTCTCCCTGTATTAACGTCAGACAGTAGGATTTTGAATAAAAAATAATTACCAAAAAAAAAAAAAAAAAAGGACAATACGGTTACAGCAATATAAACCATTATACCTATGCTTGGATAAGACTGGATGAAAATTTAAACTAAAAGGGTCATATTCAGTTTGCCATCTGGCAAATTCAACACTATAGAGGATGTTATTTATGATCTATAAATGAAAAGTATGAGCAACAGTATGGATAACAACATTATGAGGGAAGCAAAATGACAGCTGTGGAATTTATTGAGACAAAGAGAAAAGTGGATCCATGCTGTGGGTGATATGAAAATATTACCCACCCAATGATATGAAATTCATACAATATAAGTGGATAATAAGGGGGGGGGGGGGTAAACAAACATCAATATATATGCAAAATATTGCAAATGAGAAGGCTCTGGGCAGGAGCCATTTGGGGAGGAAGGTATTGTGAAGGTACTGTGCTGGCTATTGTGATGCCTGTTGGCATAAAAGAGCACCTTAATGTGCTGAGGAGGAGACTGAAGGAGCTTATCAGCAGTTTTTTTTATTTATTTTTTTTTTGTCTAGAATGGAGTTCAGTTCAGTCCCTCACCTCTGTTTCTGCCTCCAGGGTGTCCAGGTTCAGTGAAAGATCCTGTGCGCATCCTCTGCATTGATACAACCTCCCAGCCCTTCACTGCAGGTAACTGTAGGCAAGCCATCAGTGACTGGTAGAGATTTGGGCTTGCTTTCAGTTGTGACTAGTCATACATCAAGAAACATTCTTGTGTGCCCTTTCTTGTACCGTGCCACTGTGTTATCAGACCAGTCATGCTGTGGATAAGCTCCATCAGGTGCTCGCAGGACGGCCCCATATCCAACTCCTCACTCTAGACGTTGACAGATTTCAGTGGCATCTTGCTGTGCTAGAAATCCACGACAATCTTCTTCATCGTACTCGCATTGAGCTGGAGATGATTTTTATGGCACCATCCAACAAAGCTCTTTACCAGACTCTGCTCCATGTCCTCACTGTCTTAAGAAAACTCCTGGAAGTGACTTGAGTTATAATGTATTCCTGATTGTCCATTAAAATCTTCCTCTTTCTCACACTGGATTAACTTAACTTCCCTTCTGCCTGTGTTTTCTAAAGATTTACGATTCATTTTTTTGTTGTTATGTAGGGGGAAGGGTATGACAAATTCTTTATTGCAGATAAACAATATCAAAATTTGCTGAACTTGAAGTGAGTCAACCCCAACTCAATCACACAAGGGCTGGAGTTTAGCTCTTCCCTAGAACTGGTTATGGATAGGCATCATGTGTACACAGACACACAAAAACGTACACAGACACACAAATACACACACACACACACACACACACACACACACATACACACACACACACTTTATGCAACCTGCCACATACAGTGTAACCCTTTCCCATGTGTCTCAAGCTAATGTGAGTCCACAGCCTTTTCTATCTATGCATAGGAACAGTATCTTTTCTGTAATTCAGTGAGTCCACCAAGGTATTCTGATATCAAGACTAGCTGAAAGCAAAGACAGATCAATTAGCAGCCTAAGTCAGTGTCCTGGCCTCTCCTTTCCTCTCTTTCACTCTGCCAACTCTGACGAATATGCAAAGTCAATTTTCTTCCAGCAACAAAACCTCACAAGTAAATTCTAATGCAGTGTTGCATTTGTGTTTCAGAGATTGTGCTTTGGAGTCCTTTTTATTGGTATGGATCATATTTGTTTGTTTGTATAAATTTTTCACAGTCTTTCACAGTCTTATGCATTTCAAGAGGTTCCTTGCATTTTTAACCTCATCTAATGGGCCTCAAAGGGCTATGCTATGACTTCAGCAGCCTTGGAGGCATATACATTTTAACATTAAACAAAACAAAACAGAAACAACACACATATGTATGCAAACATACATGCATATGCATGCAGACAAATATGAATCACTGTACTACTGAGCAGATACTAGGAACTCAAGGCTTATCGAGTCTGTCCAGTTTTCTCTTAGAAATTCACAAGGATTGAAAGGCCAGAGAGGCCTTTTTGAAGCCAGAGGTAGCTGCAGCCAGGGTGGGCATGGATCTGCAGTTTTATCCAGAATCCTTAATTATATCATCCTGGGATACTAAAACCAACTCATTGTGAATATTTTTGATAGCTGAAAAAAAAAAAAAAAAAAAAAAAACTTTAATAGTGATTTGACAGTGAAATGGGTCTGCTTCATTAGGATGTGCTAGTGCACCAGTTTTGACACATGGTTTGCACTCCATTTGAAAACAGAACATGCCAGGGGGTATGCAGGTTGTGTGAAAGCTCCACAAGAACAGCAAGGGCACATAGCAACCGTTTACTGAGCTGTCCAGTGTGCTGACAACAACACATTTGTTGCCACCGGCTGACAGATTGCTCTCCATTTAAGCATATTTTCCTGCCAGTGTTGCGACAAAATGAACACTACACCAGCAGACCCAAAGGCTCATGGAAGAACAGGTAGAAGAGGGAAAATATGTATTAACCCGATAAATGAGAAGATTTGACCATCTTCAGACTTATCATCAGTTCAGATCAGTTCGAAGACGTTCATTCACCCCTTCGAAATCCAGACTGTATGTGAATGGTGAGTATGTCAGGCTTGTCATGAAACTATATTTAAATATAATGAAATAAGAGATTTTGATTGGCTTTCTGGGACTCGTTACATGTGCTTGTACAGGAGTAATCTCAAATGCTAAGAACCATGGTTTCTCCAGGGAAAATCTTTCTATTTTCAACAAGTCCTCCAACCTATATTACCACTTAGGTCATTTGTTCCTGCCCCCTAATATGACCTACAAGAGTGTTTTACTAAATTACCACCCCTACCAGTGGCAGGAAATATGCCACAAGTCATGTTGCATGTGTGTCAAAACTGTCACAGTTTGGTTTTGGCATCAAAAATACTTTGTTAAGATTAGGGTAAGGTTGAGGTTAAGGACCTTTGTTGTCATGGGTTAGGGTTAGGGTTAGGGTGTCAATAAACACACAGAAACAAACTAATCAAAACACCTGGAAACTAACACCAGACTCACTTCATGCAGGAATCAAACTCAGGTCTCCGATTGGATAGTCCTGTGTTTGGGTGACTCATCCACCACCCCAGCCACTTCCCAAAGTGGATTTTGTTGCTTGTTATACTACAGCACATCACCTCACATAAGCAACCTCACCATTGGAGGTCGCTTACCTTTAAAATGTAACTTTTGCTCATAATGAACTGTACAAGCAGTTCATTATGATGACCTATAGGGTCATTTTTGGTGGACAATCCATTTTACATGACAGTGTGTTACTCCACAGAGGAATGCTTCTACCTTTTCAAACTTTAGCAGTAGCAAATAATAATAAATAAATAAATAAATAAAATCCCAAAAGGTAACAAAACAGCATGATTGCAGGCAAATGACAGATTTAATTTTATGAACAGGGAAACCATCATCCCATAAAATCAATAAAAGAGGGAGTGCCCTGCAGGCTCACTGTGTAGAGTGCATAATACGTAATACCAAGGCTAGATGGCAGCAGCCTTGGTTTGGCCCTGGGCCCTTTGCTGCATGTCATCTCTTCTCTTTACCCTGTCTTTCCTGTCTCTCTTCACTATCACTGTCTGATGAAGCAGAAGCACCTGACTGCTGAGAAATCAGTAAAACACACTAGATTTTTTAGCAACAATACATCAGATTTTCAACTGGAATTAAATATGTACAGATCTTAGTGTGTGAACATGCATGAATGTCTGTATGTGGAGCAGTTTAAGACTTGAAGCAAACTTTTTTCTTGATAGAAGCTCATCTCCTTAAATTATGAGAGTTTGCAAGATCCCAACGAGAAAAGTTTGGTCCAGCAAAAAGCAAAAAAAAAAAAAAAAAAAAAATCCTCATACAGCCTTTGTCCATTTCATTTCTCTTTTCAGCCATTTTATTTTGCAGTATGTGTAAGAACTTCCCTGTACGCGCCAGTGGTTTTCAATAAACTTCTCAAAATTCATACCCAAGTGAACATTGATTTGGCTTTATTGAAAACTGGATCCCTTATTTGATGCATTGCCCCACGATGACTGAAGTCGTCAGTGAAATGTCCATAAAGAAGTAGTGCAATGAGAATTACTGGGGGGAAATCAAATGAAAAAAAATCCCAATTCATCCATGCGACACACTGCCTTCCCTCACCCTTATTCAGCCAATTCCCAGCTATGATGGATATATCAAATATGATTTATTTCCCTCTCATATTTCACATCTGAATATATATTACTAGAAAGTGATGTTATTGGTACTTACACACACAAACACAAACACACACACACACACACACACACATACACACACACAGAAGGAGGATGTTATTCGAAGTGTGAGCATGGGGAGGCCAATCAAGTTTAGCTCTCTCCTGGTGCAGCAATCAGCAGTGACAGGCACACCAATTACATCAGTTAATCGTGTAATATCAATTATTCCTCCTCACGGAACACATACTGTCACTGCTTTCACCTACACACACATATACACTCATGCAGATAGCCCTCATGTGATCCACATGAAAGGTTCATCATGCCTTCACAGCATCTGTCACAGTCAATCCAGAGTGCCTGATCAAGAGAGTGTGGTCTTGTTGTATTCTGCTGCCATCCCATTCTCTGAACATTAGAAGTGGCTACATATTGGCGACAAAACCCACAATGGCACCAACATATTGGAATGACCAGGACTATAAAAGTCAAGTGTGTGCATCCATAAAATGACGAAAGGTTAAACTGTAGTGGCAAAACTATTCATCCCTTCCAAAATATTCAAAAGGATTACCACAGATGTCGCATGTTCCATTTTTGCATTCTCCTGTGGGCTCCACTTTACTACTGATAGCAGTACAGTGTGTACCTACGACTTTACCACCAAACCCCACTCTGCTCTCTGACAACTCTATTACAGCACAATCACAGGGTGGGGGTAGGGGCAAATCCCACCAAACTAAAATAGCAAACAGTAATTCTACAGAGTAAATTGAACTTAGAATCCAATTCCATGGACAGATTTGATGTGTTTCTAAGTCTTGCTGCAGAAATTAACTGGAGGAGTGTAGAATGGCGAATGAGGGAACACAAAAGTAGTACATGGGATATTTGAATCAAAATCAGTTGTGTTCACACAGATAAGATGGGTGTGAATGCTCCTTATTTACTGGCTATATGTTGCAGAACCCTGGTATGCATATTGGATATACAGTAGCTTGGTGAAACTGGTGCAGATACATACTGATAACACATCCATACACTGATACACATGGTACATGGTGTATGAGCAATGACACTGGACTGCACAGTCAAGTAGAAACAAAAAATAGTACAACCCCCCACCAAAAAAAAAAAGAAAAAGAAAAAAAAATGTTGTCACATTTATTCACATTTCAAACAAACAATATGCATAATACTGTGTTTCTTCTTTTCTAGTGTGTTGTCTAATTGGTGCACATTAACAAGAATGAAAAAAGCTTTTGTAAGTTGTTTTAAAAAAGTGTCACTTTCATCTGTCCCTGAGGGATAAGTGAAACTCATCTTGAGATGGTTCACTCTAATCAAGACAGACTGAGAGACAAATAGCTCTCTGCTTTTTTACTTTCATACCAAAGTGTGCTTACCAGCCAATAATGCAGTCTGACATCACACAGCCATGGTTTAAAATGTGGGCTTCGTGGATTTCTCCTGTACCTCTGCACCAATTATCCACAAATGTTCAGTTGGTCACTAATTGTCAAATTGCTGCATACTTTTATTAGGTGAGCTATTACTTTTCTAGGGATTTTCATTGCTATTATTATAAGAAATATTATATACTCCAGTCATAACTCAAGAGTAGGTTCTGATTGGCCCAAATGGAGCGCTATAATAAGCCCTCTTTGTGTAAGGCTCACACCTGCTGTGCTGAAAATTGATATGAGATGAGAGACTTGGTGCAGATACAGGACTGGGATATCCTCAACATTCCTACATAGTTATAGATAGATATATAGATTAGATATAAAGATAGGTAGATAGATATTATTTATTGTCCCATAAAAAGGAAATTCTTCTCTCAGGTCTAACATAATAACAAGACAGATATACAGCACCTGACAAGACATTCTGCAACACAGTACAATACTATGTACTCTGTACATAGAAACTGCATTAGATGATAACATTAGAGAAACACAAAATCAGCTTCCAGACAGCCGGATTGGCCCAGCCTGGCCACTTAAGGCGGTAATGGCAACAGAAACCAAACAGGCAGGTATGGTAATTGTGTCTACCTAAATTCACTTTACATAAAGCTAAGGAATTAGTCTGAAAAAGGCTGTGTCTTTTGGCTTTAGTTGTTGAAAAAAAATGCACAAAAAGTTCAACTGACTGTAAGATCATGACAAAGTAGGTCGGTTCACTTGAAACTCTCCAGCTTGGTTGAAACATTTTAAGGATATTTGCAAAGACACATAACCATGAGCACATTCGTCAGTCGGGAGCACAGTACAGTTTTTGTCGGTCTAACCCTAACCCGTATTTTTGATTATTGGCGATGTGATGAAGTTGCCTTCTGGTCAAAGGCACATCGTGGCTCTGTGTGTGTGTGTGTGTGTGTGTGTGTGTGTGTGTGTGGGGGGGTAGGTAGGTAGGTAGAAAAACAGACAGACAGTGAGAGAGAGAGAGAGAGAGATGCAGGTGTTCCCTATTGACTTGACTGGTGGAGGCATACTGTACAGCTGTGATATTAACTAATATGCAGGAAAACCAATGCCTCTGTTTAATTACAGCAGTTACATAGCACCAAGCCATTTAGTTTCATGCAGTCTATATTTATTTTTTGCTGATTTTTATTTATGTATGTTTATTTGCTGGCTTTGAATTTCATTGAGTCCCAGAAATAAGACCTCCTATCTCTCCTACATCTGTTTTCCTGTATAACTGGATACAAGATATGGAGATCTGCTGCTGGTGTGTCCTGATCACCTCAACCCTACTGATCTGGTGGTCTACCCAGTCCATCATGACATCATTTTGGGAAGTTGCAAGAAGATGTATGGGGTATGGGAAAACATAATTCTCTAATACAATTTTGCATCATGTCTATTTTTTGACTGTTTTGTTGCGAATTTTGCTTTGTTCTTGTGAAATACTGAATTAATTACTACTGAATTAAATACTACTTTTAATCCCAAAGGTCTCCTTAAATAATGAATCCACTACAACAGTTTGAAGAGGAAAATCTCTCTTTGTTTGAACTGTATGAACTGTATGAATATGCAGGCCTGTGACAGGGTGGCTGTGAGCAGGTGCCATTTGGAGTTTTGGGTTTCCAGCCAAAGTACTCTCTGCATGGATATTCATTACAGTTTTAATTTGCTCCCACAGAGGGCAAGCCCTAAACAGGACTGATATAAGAAATACACTGGCGGAATGATCAAATTCTGCTTAAACGTGAGAATATAACTATTTGAGAAGGAACATACCTAAGCAAAAGGAAATACATTTTCAATAAAAAATTATGTTTTTGTCCTCCTTTGCATAAATTCCCAGTGTATGAAATGCGGCTTTTCAGCAGTCCATATTCACTTAATTGCTTCTTCTCAAAGAAGCAGTTACTAAAAGCCAGCATCATTTTTATTCAATCAGCTGTAATTTAAAAAGAAAGAAAAGGTGTATTTTGGTGCATTCAGCAGGCATCTTGGGGTTCATTTTTTTTTTTTTTTTCGAAACTGAAATTTGAATACTGAAATTTATTCAGGCACTTTAGGCTGATCACATTTACAGTAAGATGTTGGTCGACTGAGGTGAAGGAGTGTTCTTGTAAGTGTAGCACCACACCTTGACAGCAAACTCTATTGCAATTCATAGGAAACGTGATAACAATCTGGACTAAAGAAAATGTTCTATGTGGAGAACTTTCTCACTATTATTTTACTCTGACAGCAATTTCCTATGTCTGTGCATTTGACTGAGTGTATGCCCTGTGTTGGAATGTGTGTGTGTGTGTGTGTGTGTGTGTGTGTGTTCGCACAAGCTCATGCAGGAGTGTCTGAATATAGACATTTATTGCTTTTCCCCCAATTTGCATTTAGATCTTAAATTCAATTAGTTGTCCATTGTTTTTGACTAATGAATCAGTTGAAAGTGAAGTGCCCTCTCCACAAGTCAATTAAATCCATTCAAAGGCTCAGTAATTGTTTAACACTGCCTCAGGTAATTATGTCACATGAAATACAGTCACTCTTACCTGAAGTGATGGTGTGTGTGTGTGTGTGTGTGTGTGTGTGTGTGTGTGTGTGTGTGTTTGTGTGTGTGTGTGTGTGTGTGTGCGCAGGTGTGTGTGTGTGCGCAGGTGTGTGTGTGTGTTGGAATGAGGGACTGCATGTTTGGATTTATTATTCAAAAATACCTTTGTTACTGTGTTTATACTCCTTATTCAAAAACCTATTTAGAACCGATACAGAAGATCTTTGAGAAATGTTCATAAAAAGCTGAAATATATCTGAATATTCTGTTCACACACCATTTGGTGAGGTCTCCTCAAATTGTTCTCACACTGTATATTTCATCAAAATTCATTTTGCAAGGTAAAAGACAAAATACTGAGACAAAAACAGTTTATACAGGACAGTTAAATGAACATTTTGCCAGGAACAAGAGAACAAGATGATGTTAGCTGTTGTGTTGCGTTACAACAAGTCCTCCAACCAATAAGACCACATAGCTGTTTCATTCCAACCCTCTAATACAACCTAGAGGGCTTTTGCATGAGCGAGCAGCAACCTAAAGTTTGCTAATGAAAATTAGACTGCTAGCTAATGAGCCAGTGACAAAACACAAAAAAAGGTTATTGCTCAGGCCAAGGAAATGTCAGGCTTAAGGTTACAAAACATTAGTTACCTTAAAACAAGCACTGCTCTAGCCTTGATTTGGACTCGAGTCAGCTGAGTGAAAGGCGTGTTGATTGTTGATTGGGAAAGTGAGAGGTACCAAGCTGGGATGTAATACTGAACTCTGAAGGCTGGAACTTGAACTCGAATGAATTGAATTTAAACATACAGTATTTATAGCTCTTTATTAAAGTTTGTTTGTATTGTTTTTTAACTTTAGGTATATTAGGTTTCTAGTATTCTAGGATGTATGTTCTCTTGTCTTTCTGTACTTTTTTCTCTCTTTTAATACCGACTAAAGAGCAATGCTCAAAGATTTCCTATGCACTCATGCAAATTGCAAATAAAGTACCTTGACCTTGACCCATCCACTATCCATCCATAGTTAACGTATACTAATGCTCATGCTCTAACCAAGCCAGAGGGAGTGCTGGCAGTATGTCCGACCAGGCCATTGGCAGTGAACCTTGACAGACGCTCCTGATAAACAGTGTGGACGCACAGGATGTGACAGCACATGGGGTTGACTTGCATGTGCCTCCCTCCACAGTCACTACACCTCACCTTCATGGAACATCTTTGGGTCCATTCAACATTTGAAAAGGGAAGAGATTAAACATACTGTAATAAAACAATACACTCTCTGGGATGCTCTACAAGTGCTCGAATATGGTGGATTCTCAAATTCTGCAAAAACTTGTGAACAGTACCAAGCGGTGCAAGCTTCACTTACTGCAAACAGTGGGCACTATCATTACTTATTTGTGTATTAATTTATTTTGACATTAGTGACAAGTTATGCAAATTTGTTGTAGAAATATAATTTGACTAAAAAACTGTATTTGTTTCGGATAAATAATTTTAAAAATCATTTTTTGGTGGTAGACTGTACTTACAATTCATTTCAAATGTAAGCAGTGTGTTTGTATGGTACCACATATATGGCTGGCTGCATGTGTGTTTGCTAAAGTCTCCTGTGTCTCCTAGCTGTGTGCAGAGTGCCAAGGAGAACAGAAGCCTTGGGAAACCAGGGCTCACTGCAGGAGACAACAACGTTTAATAAACCATTTGGTTGGCGCATGCATGTACACACGCGTGTACACGCACATGCACACAGACACACACAGTCACTACCTCCAATGCATAACAAACCATTTGGCAATATTTTTCCCTCTCCTGCAAATGGAGCAGGAGGTAAGATTGGCAAGAGGCGAGGAATTTGTGTTTGCACAAATGTGTGTTTGAATATGTGTGTATGCTTTTTATAGTGTGTGTGTGTGTGTGTGTGTGTGTTTGTGTGTGTGTGTGTGTGTGTGTTTGTGTGTATGCGTGTGTGTATTCATCCAGGGGGGCTAGTTTTGGCATGGTGGCAGAGTAGATTTACTGTGCCTCCTGGTGAGTACACACACTCTGGCCCCTGGGAGGGCCGCAGAGGAATCTAGCCTTTAATGGCTAGATTGGAACAGAGAGGAGGCACTTGGAGTTGTGCTCCACAGTGCCATATGGAGCTAATGGTACAGGATGACATGGTTAGGATTTGGCGTTTTGGAATCGACTACTTGAGAGCCTATTTTAAGCTGACTGAATGAATCATACTTAATATTTCAAGGCATATCTACATCTATTTTATGTCCAAGTGATCAAATGCAACTTTGAAGATTATCCAGTTGTAAAATGTATTTAATTAAGTATTTATTTTGTATGTATTTATTTTTGAGGATGTTCAAGTTCTCCAGCAAAAAGAAAAAAAAAATCTGGCTTTATCATCAAAACCTCAGTATCAAACCTGGACCTGGACATGATTTTCCTTAAATTGAACAGTTTATTCAGAACTGTCTCCATATGTTTTGAATAAAGCATTTCATTCTGGCCAGACCCCCTGACCCCTTGTGCGAACCCCACACAAGTCATATCTTTTCTTTTGGTGACACCTCAGTTATTAGGACCAATTAAACCAATTACAGTTTGTGGTGATGCTGCCAATCACAATGGTATTCACTGAATATATGTAAATTGTCAGCTAAACAGACTAGCCAACAATTCTGATGGAACATACTGCGCTATGTTCGTGCAGACAGTAATTATGTGAACAAGACTCGCACTTCATCTTACAAATTTTCTCTGCATGAATGATAGAGTGATCTGTGTGGGTTCTTGAACAGCTTTGGCACGTTACAGTGAGCTAGGAGTGCTAGTTACAAGCTTGTAATAAGACAGCTTATGGGTGAGAAATAATAATGCAATATTATTTCCATGAACTTCCAACCTTGCTTTTGGGCACAAAATTTACCTAGCCCAGTTCATTGTTGTTTGACTCCCTATTTAGTTACTTAGTTTGTATATGTATTGTTGATCATGTGGTTTTGTGTTATTAAGTTTAAGGATGGTTTTACATTATTTGTGTACTGTGACTGTTACTGTCTTCTCTTCAGGCGTATCTCCATCCACTATGCATTTTATCATATGACATATGGGGGTTTTGCTGCTTTAAAGTAAAAGATTGGATATATAAGAGAGCCAATGCAGTGTCATTCCATACAAGTAAAACCTAAATTTGGAAGATATTATATGTATTATGTTGGAAGGTCTTATATGTATTATGTCAAGCCAAACTTTAAAAAAAAAATGTTTGGAAGGGTAATTTACATGTCAGAAAGCCAATATTTGTTACTTTCTGAATATGGATTTGCATTCGGGTGCATCCCTAATATACAGTATATATACAGTAACTTTGCTGACTTTGTAAATGCTTTCCTGACCAATTTGAATAACACAAAACTCACAGCTATCATTCACTGCCAGCTGAGATACCAGGGACTTACACTGAAGTTTATATATGTGTGGTTCAATATAAACTGATGAAATTTGAAGAAACACTCACCAAATGGCACACTGTACATCTAGAAACTTGGCAAAGACCAAAGACCAAAGGCCAGCTCAATGAAACAAAACTTTTCACTGGTTCTCTGTTTTGTCATCAAAGATTCAATTTATTATAAAAAAAAAAAAAAAAAAGCAACCTTAGACTTATGCAGCACTATACTTGAAGGGTGACACTTAGAGACTGTATAATGAACTGCAACAGAATGTAAATTTTGGATTACTGTCAGGCTAATTTGGAGTTGGTGAGCCTGGAATTACAGGCAATATATGAAGGTATAACTAACAGAACTGGAACACAATGTCTCAGTAGAGGGGAAAAAAGTGATCACTTTCTTTTCTTTTCTTTTCTTTTCCTTTTTTTTCTTTTCCTTTTCTTTCTTTTTTTTCTTTTTTTGTCATTGCTTTCATTCTGAGTATCCCAAAGTCCAAACCTTAACCCCAACAACTGATGCAAAATTGCTAAGTTGATATAAAGTTCACTTTGTTAAAGTTATTAAAGTTGCATTGGTATTGAAAAAAGTCTTTCTACAGATGTTGGTCCAGACATCATCATCAGGGATGATACACAAATCATTTTTTCCATTTTATGGTTGGTAAGCAGATTGCTGAATATGATAGTGTATTGTCTTAAATGTTAGTTGTAGATATTGAGCAACCTGATCTCACAGAAATCCGTGAAATGAGCACAACCTCTTAACAACGCATTGCGTGCTCCTGGCACATAACCTGTTATAATTATGTGTGGCCACCACAGAAACAGCGTCCACTGAAAGTCAATTAGGATCCGTGTCGTATGGCCACCACGCAAACGCTGTCCACTGAAAGTCAATTTCATGTGGGTGGTAGTTCATAGATCCCGGAAGTGCAAATTTAATCAAAATAAAATAATAAAATAAAAAATAAAAAATCGCCAGTTTTCTAGACTAGGACTACCATATTGACCCGCATAAAAGACGACCCTGATTTTAAGATGACCCCTCTTTTTCAAGACCATTTTTTGGAAAATAGGCTACTTTTTATATGGACAAAATCTTGTTTGAATAAAAAAGCCACCGGCCTGCATCAGGCGGGTCGGCCACGGCACCGGCTGGTACCGCGCCCACCCGGTCAGGTCTGCGGGATCTGACAGGTGAGTGGTCAGTGCCGCGGTCGGCCCGCCTGGTGCCATGGCCGGTAGGAGTAGTATCTAACATGGAAGGGCGCAAGCCAGTTATTTCGCCTAGGGCGGCACATAGGCAGAACCGCCACTGTATAGTTTATAATGTCAGCATTTTCATATTTTTCTAGTCCACAAAAATCACATTTTAAGCCATTTTGAAATCAATGAACGAAATTTTATTTTAATCTGAAAAACACCGGCGTTACCAAGGCAACGCGCTTCATGCTACCTGGTGACTCCCGGCTTCTCGGCTTCAAAGACGTCACGCCGTGGGTGGTGGTTCATAGATCCCGGAAGTGCAAATTTAATCGGTATTCTGAAAAAAAGGTCTGATTATTAGCCATAACGTTGTAACCACCCAAGGCAGACTCACCACGAGCTATGAGGATGTGTAACGATGGCATGTGTCCACAAGTCCCGTATAATATCAACTTTATTTTAAGAAAACACGTTTTATTTGCGATATCATATCACGGAGAAGCACTACATTACCCATAATCCTAGTGTTTATCAGCGACGTGTCTGAATTGACAGCTTTCATCAATAAAGTCAATAAAATCTAATAAAGTGCATGAAAGTTGATAATGTGCTGATATGTTACGCCATTGAACACAACCCTTTCAGTCAGCGAAACAGAGCGGGTCGACAAACCGTGGAAACACGTCAAAAATAGCACTAACGATTTATATAGTCTATATATATATTTTTTTTTTTCATAACACATCTTTATTCGTGGTATAAACATAGGCTACATGTTACGGTTATGCTTTTGCTGTTGAAAAACTACCGTATGTATGGTTTTTAAACCTAAATTCACAATGTTTATCCTAACCCGGAAGAGGGGTACCAGAACTACAATTCGTGCAGAGTTGCAACACACAGAGCTTTCCTGCGCCATAGCTTTTGTAGTTCTAACATGTTATGTCTATTATATGAAGTGGTGATCACTAATTTTGCAATCTTAATCAAAGTTTTTGGGTGTGGGAAGAACGCCTGAATGGTCAGATTTTAATTTTTTTTTCCTTAAGATAGTGAAATCATGTTTTTTCCATGTTTTGACACTAGTCGGTGGCGCCCCCTATTGGTTTGCCATCGGACATGATAGTAGAGGTCAAGAGCTTTCCAAAAATGTTGACCCCATGTCTCTACCATATTTTGTTGCTGCACTGTAAGTCTTTAAAAGTGTCTCAGGTGCAAGGTTCAAAGGGCACTTGTGGGGAGCAGGAACTGCCCACTGGTCTCACACTGAGATATGTTACTCCATAGGTCAAGACCTTTCAAACGATGTCTTCATTGTTGTTCTGTGACAAAGTTTGATTTTCATCGTGCTCCAAGCCAAGGCTGTCTCAGGTGTACATCTGCAGACCTCTTTTAGGGCCAAACTTGATAAAATCAGTCAAACTTCTTTAAGGGGGTATTTAATGGCCAAATTTATTTAGAATATTGATGTTAGTCATATACACAGTCATACTTTTCAATTTGGACCATTTCAAAGCTTTTTTTCCCCATAAAATACTCAATGTTTCATATTTCAGATTTTCCCGTTAACTTAATATGGCCACCTGAGACACTTTTAAAGGCTTACAGTGCAGCAACAAAAAATGGCACAGACATGGGGTCAACATTTTTGGAAAGCTCTTGACCTCTACTATCATGTCCGATGGCAAACCAATAGGGGGCGCCACCGACTAGTGTCAAAACATGGAAAAAACATGATTTCACTATCTTAAGAAAAAAAAAATTAAAATCTGACCATTCAGGCGTTCTTCCCACACCCAAAAACTTTGATTAAGATTGCAAAATTAGTGATCACCACTTCATATAATAGACATAACATGTTAGAACTACAAAAGCTATGGCGCAGGAAAGCTCTGTGTGTTGCAACTCTGCACGAATTGTAGTTCTGGTACCCCTCTTCCGGGTTAGGATAAACATTGTGAATTTAGGTTTAAAAACCATACATACGGTAGTTTTTCAACAGCAAAAGCATAACCGTAACATGTAGCCTATGTTTATACCACGAATAAAGATGTGTTATGAAAAAAAAAATATATATATAGACTATATAAATCGTTAGTGCTATTTTTGACGTGTTTCCACGGTTTGTCCACCCGCTCTGTTTCGCTGACTGAAAGGGTTGTGTTCAATGGCGTAACATATCAGCACATTATCAACTTTCATGCACTTTATTAGATTTTATTGACTTTATTGATGAAAGCTGTCAATTCAGACACGTCGCTGATAAACACTAGGATTATGGGTAATGTAGTGCTTCTCCGTGATATGATATCGCAAATAAAACGTGTTTTCTTAAAATAAAGTTGATATTATACGGGACTTGTGGACACATGCCATCGTTACACATCCTCATAGCTCGTGGTAAGTCTGCCTTGGGTGGTTACAACGTTATGGCTAATAATCAGACCTTTTTTTCAGAATACCGATTAAATTTGCACTTCCGGGATCTATGAACCACCACCCACGGCGTGACGTCTTTGAAGCCGAGAAGCCGGGAGTCACCAGGTAGCATGAAGCGCGTTGCCTTGGTAACGCCGGTGTTTTTCAGATTAAAATAAAATTTCGTTCATTGATTTCAAAATGGCTTAAAATGTGATTTTTGTGGACTAGAAAAATATGAAAATGCTGACATTATAAACTATACAGTGGCGGTTCTGCCTATGTGCCGCCCTAGGCGAAATAACTGGCTTGCGCCCTTCCATGTTAGATACTACTCCTACCGGCCATGGCACCAGGCGGGCCGACCGCGGCACTGACCGCTCACCTGTCAGATCCCGCAGACCTGACCGGGTGGGCGCGGTACCAGTCGGTGCCGCGGCCGACCCGCCTGATGCAGCCCGGTGGCTTTTTTATTCAAACAAGATTTTGTCCATATAAAAAGTAGCCTATTTTCCAAAAAATGGTCTTGAAAAAGAGGGGTCATCTTAAAATCAGGGTCGTCTTTTATGCGGGTCAATATGGTAGGCCTAGTCTAGAAAACTGGCGATTTTTTATTTTTTATTTTATTATTTTATTTTGATTAAATTTGCACTTCCGGGATCTATAAACTACCACCCACATGAAATTGACTTTCAGTGGACAGCGTTTGCGTGGTGGCCATACGACACGGATCCTAATTGACTTTCAGTGGACGCTGTTTCTGTGGTGGCCACACATAATTATAACAGGTTATGTGCCAGGAGCACGCAATGCGTTGTTAAGAGGTTGTGCTCATTTCACGGATTTCTGTGAGATCAGGTTGTATTGAGGGAATGGTTCATTTCCAATGGCACACATCTGGACCAATTCACCAAGTGTTATAGATGGATGAATTGTGCATAATGTGCTGCAGCTGTGACATTCTTTTGTCTTGCCAGGTGGGAAGCAGTGTTGTTGTTTTTTTTTTTTTTTTTTTTTTTTTTTTTTTGTTCTGTGCAAAAAGTCTGGGTTGTTCTATATTGGAGTGCACTTGCATGGCTCTGGTGCTTACATGGAGCTGGTAATTTTGTGTGCTTTCTACCAAGCTGTCAGAGCTTTTGCTATTGCTGTGATTTTAAAGCAGCTGTGGTGGTTAACAGAGGAGCTGATAAATGGTGAGTCACACATTTTTATTTCTTTGGATTGTGATTGTTCTCTTTCAATCCAGGTGGGATAAATCCATTTGGAGATGAATTGTAAGAAGTAGAGGAAGTATAGGTGTAAAAAAAAAAAAAAAAAAAATTGAGGCACCTAGACCTCCATGAGTTTTCTGTTTTTGTTAAGAGGACTTATTTGTAGGTTTGTATCTAGGCAACTAAGACAAGCAGAGCCAGGTTATTTGGAATCACTGAAAAAAAAAAAAAAAAGATTTTAGATAGTTTATTTTAGTTAAGGTGACTTTATTGCTCATAAGCAATAAAAGATGTTCTTCCGGTAGTGAAGATCATCTTCTATATTGTTTTTAGTAAAGTGATGATGTTTAGGTTGACAAGGTTGAATATTAATGTCCAGATGATTGATTTCGCCAGTGGATAGGAGAATGAGGTGTTTGCATTGCTATCCTTGTTAAATGGTAAAATTGCAAATTTAAAAAAGTTAATGGAGTAGACATTGATTACTTTGATAGCTTCCAAAAAGACTGGAATATTTTGCAAGTCAAGTAGTTGATCATCTACATACAGATTAATTGAATGCAGACGTCTACCACCAATTTGATTTTACTGACATATTGCTGTGGCTGAGGTTTGATGAAGATGGCAAATAAAGACGAGTGACAATGGACAGTTGTAGTATAAACAGTGTGTAAAAAAGTGGTGATAGTGTAACAGTGACCACTGGCTATGAAGTGTTGTAAGTTACTTTTTTGGTGTTTACTCACGTTATTTTAATATGCTTTGTCTTCGACAATCAGCGATTATACATATCCCAGATCTATTTCCAGACATCTTCTAAGAATATCTTCAGAATGTCTTTTGACAACTCCCAGAAATGTGTGAGAAGTATATTATGAGCAAGAGAGTAAACTTATTCGGTAAAGAAAGAAAGTTATAGTCTTACCGCTTACTCAAAATGCATAATATCTTGTCAAATATGACCTTTGTCAGTGTAAAAATGTGCAGCATCTTGTAGATTTTTTTGGTTAAAAATGCTGAATGTCCATGCAAAAAGCTGTTGTTCTTTAACTCTAAAGGCATGACACTTCAGAATCAAGTTTTGCTCCATTGCGAAGTGAAAGACAAGATATTCAAGGAATTTAAAATAAAATTACAATATCAATCAACAAGTCTTACAAATGTTAGATCACATTTCTTGAGAATAATAACAACACTGCTGCTATTTCTGCTGTTTCTCCATCTCTGCTATGTAGGACAGTAATACACAGGAGTATTAACAACTTTAATGACAAGGTCCAATGATAAGCCTCAGCATGGCTGCTTTAATTGCATGAGATGTTGTGCAGTGCTGACACAGCTGAGTTATCAATTAGCCAATGGATATAAAATAAACTGATTAGGAATATGATGACCAATCAGTAATTGTAATAATTTTCAAGTAAAAAATACCCATCATTTGCTTACCTCACTAATGAAAGATTTGCTTCTATCATGTCCTTTTTTATATCATTATGAAATGAATAAGGGAGTGGGGCTGCTGGTCAAACTAAAGAAGCCAGTAATACATTTATTTGGCCTCTTTATTATTGACATTTCATGAAAATTGTAAAAACAATTATCCTAGATAAAATATATAAATTAATCAACAACAGAAATAACGGTTAAAATAATTAAAATTCTCTGTGTTCAAAAAGCAGTTTGATATAATTTTAACTCTTTTTAAAAGACGTTTTAAGATTTCTGTCTGGAGGGGAAATGCAAGATTGAAGCTTATGTAGTGTTTACAGTGCATGCATCTATATATGTAATTAACTATTGTATTGCAAGTAATGTACGCATATGTCACTTATGTATCACTTCTGATGTACAAAAGTATCATCTTTTTCTGCCCTTACATTGTGATACATTGTTGTTTTGAACATGAATTGCATGCCTGACACAGTCCTTAGTGTACTTCTGCAGCACAAAGTACTTCTGTGTTGCTTCATGTCTAAAATTTTGTAAAAACTATTCACCGAAAATCAGCTTTTGTTGCAGAGTCCATTAGCATTTTTTTTTTTTTTTTTTTTTTTATCTCACCAAAACGAATGGCAGATCAATGTCAGACTCGCCAGTGGAAGCCTACAAAGAATACCTGAAAGCAGAATAAAGCATGAAATTGATATGATTGAGAGCATCCAAGGCTTTGTAAATCTGTTTCCTTTAAATGCTTTGTAAGACTAATACATTCCAGTGCAACTGTATTGCAAGTTAAAACCCAGTCTAATTCCATTCTCTATTCATCGAGTGTACAAGATCATCAGCCTTCACTCATCCTTGGACTTCTGTTGTGTTTCATGTAAAGACAGAAAGAGAGGAAATAAGGGCGGGGGGGGGGGGATGGGGGGGGGGGGGGGGGGGTGCAGAGACACAGATAAAAACAGTCTATCTTCCTCTGACTCCTTATGTTTCTCTCTCTCACACTCACACAGTAAACAAAAGGGGCAGAGGACAGCTGCTGGCTGTGAGGAATGACTGATGGATGGTTTATGTAATGGATGGACTATCTTGGCAGGATATGGCAGTGAGGTGGTGGAGAGGCTAAAAACAGCCACATCCCAGCGGCCTAGACCTTAATGATCTTAGCCAACCACAAGACTTTAACAGAGAACAATAATCATTTGGAGGTTAGCAGAAAGATAATGGGTATCTCTCTCTCTCTCTCTCTCTCTCTCTCTCTCTCTCTCTCTCTCTCTCTGTGTGTGTGTGTGTGTGTGTGTGTTTTGGTGTGTTGTGCATTCTCTTGCAAGAGTGTTTGCCTCAGAGGATATAAATCAATGTGTCACATAATTGCTTGAGTGACCTTTGCTGATAAGAAATGGGAGCCTTTTGAAATCTCTATCTGTCTCTGTCACTTTGGCCATCTTCACCTCTCCACCATTGCTTTCTCTCTGTCACATGCCCTCACATCAGCACACTCACACGCCCACAAACTCTTTTAAATAATACTTGACTTGTGAGGGCATTGCATTCATACTTATTTCCAGCCCGTGCACCAACCTAATTCTAACTCTAACCATTAATCCTAAACTTGTCCGTTTTCAAAACCCACAAAAAGGCCGGCTGAATAGAAAATTTTCATTAGCCTATCTTTCGTCATCTCAAATGAAACCCAACCACACACCAATAACTCAAATCAATGGCGATTTCCACTGCCTTTTCTAAAGTAGAACTTATTTTTAGACCGGGACACAGGACACGTTGGGACAAGATTTTTTCTCTTCTTTTAAGAAAAATATGACCCTATCTTAAAATGCAGGATCCAGCCAGCCATAGCCTCAAGTTCATTTGAGGTTCCAACACAGACCGTAGAAAATTCTGCTCTACATGTCTCTGCTCAAAGAACTGGAAGAATTATGTTAGTCTTTGGCAACATCTTTCACAGACCTAGCCCATTCTCATTCCCAGGGCGTCCAATAGTGGTGGTCGGTCATGCCCTTCTACATCTGATATTGATGCCAAACACACCCTTCGGCATCTGATACTGACGCAAAAGTCACCCTTTAGTGTCAGTATGAGATGCGGGGGATGATGACATTGTGTAAAGAGCGAGAAAGTCTTCAAAGGGAGGTGGTCAAGGTGGATGTCGGATGTGTGAGCCACTGGCTCACCTTAACACATGAGACCTGAGTTCGATTCCCATTTCCAGCAAGACCTTTCGTGTTATAGAGACCATGTCCAGTTACCTCTTTGCTGACTTTCCTTAACCTTTGAGGTTTTTACACCTAAACTCAACATTTCCCTCACCTTAACCAAGTCATTTTGCCATAACCCTACCCACGTGACACTGACACTTGTTAAAAGCGAGAGCCCAATGAGTCATCCTGATCCTGAAGAGTACAATTGGTGCTGGTATCATACATAAGAGGGGCATGACCATGCTGCAGTATTTGATGACCTGGGAATGAAAATGTGTTGCAGAGACACATACTATTAAAAAATGAGACGGGTCTCCCCAGATGAGTCCTCTAAGCGCTTACCTTACCATCACCCGGTGTACTCTTTTGTCCTTCATTCTAAACTGAAAGTAAATTGATTCTGATGTAGTGTAAATCAGTGTAGCCACTCTTTATGAGTCCAGTTTAATAAATAACAGCCATAGGAATAGTCACCAGTATGGCCATGAAAAAAATCTGAGCAATGAATTGATTTTTGACTCAGACAATGGCAGGGAGTCTAGTTACTTCTAGATTTGGTATCCTAAGATTACATGAGGTAATCTTAGGATACCAAATCGCCCCATTCTCTTTCTCCACCTTTTTTTTTTTTTTCTTGTGTGCCTGATGGTCTTGTCATTTACAGAGGTGCATTGTGTTAAATCTCTCCCCTGCTGTGGTAGAGGCCTGTGGAGAAGGAAGGAGGAAGGGAGGCGGAGAGATGAACAGAGGAGTGATTTGTCGTTCCAGGTAGTGGCTCCTTTGGGGAGTGTAATGGCCGACAGCTCTTCAAAGTGTCTCCCATCTGTCATAAACGTTCACCGCTTCAGACAGACGCATACAGCAGCTTACTGCCTGGTTGGGGTGCAGCTGCATGTGCATGTGTGCCTGTGTGTTTCTGTATGCAAGAGTGAGAGAAACAAAATATTTTTGTATGTGTGTGAGGAGGTTGCAGCTCTGTGCATTTTTTCTGCGTGTGTGTTCACTTACAGTATATGGCTACTTTGAGTGATGGCGTGTGTGTGTGCATGCATATGTGTAGACGTGCATCTATATAATGGCTGAGTGGCTGAGATAGGAGGCAGGCTGCAGTCGGCTCTATTACAGTAAATAAAGACAAAGAGTGCATAGTAACGGTGTCACCTCGCTCAGCTCTCCAGCCTGCACGCTTAACTGCTCCATAGCTCTGTGCTGTCACTTACACTCCTCTCCCTTCCTCTCTGATGGTACCAGTGTTTCTCTTTGTTGGCCAAACACAGTCCCACTTTCTTTCTCCACCTTCCTCTGACTTTCACTTCTTTCTTATTACCTCTTCCCCTCCATCCACTTTTCTTTTTCATTTGCACCCATCTGTCTTTACCCCTATCTGTCTGTGTTGTTCTGCCTCTAGCCTAGTTTTCTTAAAAAATAAAAAAAAAATAAAACCGTTGTAGTCAAATAATTTCTATCATTTAGCTGGAAAGAATGTATAAAATTTACTTTTTTCAGAAAGAGCACAAGAGTTTGAAAATGGTCGGAACAACCTCAGTGTCTTGTGTATTTCTCTAAATCTGACGCCCCACCGTTATGCTATAAAGCAACACCTCCCTGCTTTATAACTGTTCATATAATCATTACTTAACCTGCTGTATGTAACAGAGCAGAAGATATCCGCTGTCATGGAAGCTTCAGTTAGTCTAAAAAAAAGGCAAAATATAAACTTCAAAAAGTAGTTTAAATTGAAGACTACACTTCTGTGTGGTTTTTGTGTGTATCATTATTATGTCTTCATGAAGATCAGTGCAACAATCCTGCACAAAACTGGGATTCAGATGCAGAGGAAAACACAAAACAGCTTGTCGGAAAGAAATCTTTACTTTGTAGTTCAGAGGTCTTACACATTGAAGGCAGCAAAATCCATACAAGGGAATCACACAAAAACCAAAGTCCTTAAATCCAGGCAGAGTCGAAAACCAGGCAAGCAAGCACAAGTAAAAAGAAAAAAAAATGTCTGGAAAGCATGTACACACAGACAATGACAGTCAGATTACTACACTGGGCTTTAAATACACAGGGACTGAGTGCAAGACACAGGTGAGTGAAACAGGGCACAAGTGAAACACAGGAAGTAAAAGTAACAAAGACATTACAAAATAAAACAGGAACTGGACACTAAACACACGAAAACATGACCTTGACAGAACATCACCATCACAGTCTCAAACAAGAATAAGTATGTTGTTAAAATATTTTGCATAATAAAAAAAAAGCCTAAATAGCTTCCTCACTAAAATGGTAAATAGTTTTCATTTTGCCATAATTGAAACAGAAAAATTACAAGCCACCAGTCTCTCTGTTTGTCTGTTTCTGTCTGTTCATGTGAAATGTCGCTTTGCTTCTCATTTTTGAATCCCTTACTGTACTTTCTTCACTTGCATGAAATCCCATAAGAGCAATTTTTACACATCATTTTACAGTGATGTTTAAATCTGTACTGCATCACAGTGCAGTACAGATTTAATGGATTTAATGATTACTTATTCATTTTCTCATAAAATTCCACCCAATATTATTTCACTCATTCTTTTTTCCATTGAAAGTCACAGTACACTGAGGTGTGTGTGTGTGTGTGTGTGTGTGTGTGTGTGTGTGTGTGTGTGCAGTCACACTGTAAATAGTTGATGAGGTCTCATTGTAATTGGTGTAAATATTTCATGGACAGAAAAGACACAGTGAAACAGGCACTGACAGCCAGGAAAGTGACCTGCTTTCTCCTCCTGCCAGGTTGTACACACACGCACACACACACACACACACACACACACACACACACACACACACATACACACACGCACGCACGCACGCACGCACGCACGCACGCACGCACACACGCACACATATAGTCTTGTACTTCTATCTTTGTGAAGACATTATATTGACTTTTATTGATTTTCTTGCATCCTTTCCATAAATGTAACCACAACTAACACATGTCTAACCCCAGCCCTTAGCCTCACCTTAACCTAATCCTAATCCTAATCTTAACCCAAACCAATAAAATAGAATCAACCTTTGTAGTTGTGAGGAACAGCCAGAGTGTTCTTACTTCTCAAAAATGTTCCCTTAGTCGGGTTAAAAATGTGTTCTGGTCCTCACTATACAGCATTTACACACACACACACACACACACACACAAATATACTCACACAAAAAAAATTGCACAGTAGAAAAAATCACTGTATCACACACCTGCAGAGACACACACACACACACACACACACACACACACACACACACACTCGCCTTTACCCCAAGGATGTGCTCTAAATACGGTCTATTAAGTTAGCTATTGGGACAGTATTGTTTTATCTTTGTAATACGTTGTGGGAGTTGCTGCTTAAAGGAATAGCTGCACAGACATGGATCAAGACTATAACTCTTATTTTAAGACTGATTTCCGTTGAAAATTCATCTCAGTCAAGGACAAAGGTCGTGTTTCTTATTTATTTACTTTTTTTTGCTGAAATAATTTGTCATTGATTTTTGAGCCAGTCTTATTGAGATTCACTTGTACTGTTTTAATGTGGGCAGCCACCTGAAACCGCTACACAGCCCACTTTCGCTCATGACCTATAGCTTCAAAAATGCACAACTGGGCTTTTCCAATATGTGTGTCTTTCGAAACTCTTGAACCAAAGATCAACAAGTGCAAAAATTAGAGAAAAAGTCGTACACTCCAACAAGTAACTTTGCTCTCCGGGGTTTTGAGTCGAACAATTACAATGAAAGGCAAGATGTCCATTGATTTTTTCCTAGGGTGTTTCAAATGCCAATCAATGGAGTATAAGTGTTTCAAAGTACAATTTCTTTTGTTGATTAGTTTGGCCTGGTGTTTGCTGAGAGCAGACATTTAGTAAAGTGCATCTATTGCATCAAGCAGAACAGCTATACGCAAATACACTGTATTCATTGTCGCCGCTGGTAGTTTGTGCCGGTGTGTGTGTTTGTGTGTCTGTCCACAAAGATTGCATTTATTAGAGTCATGAGACGTACGAGAAGAACGACGAGAAGAACAGCTTTCCATATCTACAGTGATACAAAATGAGGATGTAATGTTTCCACTCCATAGTTTGTTGCTGGGTTGAGTTGAATATTCTGATGAGATGAGAGTCCGGCCAGCCACACACACAGCTCCTCGCCTGTATGAACTTCACTGCTGCTGTGCAACACAACACAGACTTGCCATCATCAGCCACTGTGCACAGGGACTAAAAGCTCGTGACTGTCACTGCCTCTACACAGGTTAGGTTTTCTTCAATTGCCTCGTCCCTACCTCGTTGTGTGAAGTATCTAGCATCATTTGAGTTACTTGGAGTACTTAGGTCATACTGGATGCTTTGCTTTTGACAGGAATACAGTCACAAGGCTGAATGCATGTTTCCATGTCCAGGTTCACACTTTGGGCTCTAGTTTCGCAGACCTGGCGAGGCGGGGGCGTAGCGCAGATGCGCTTCGCCAACTGGGTGTGGCCAGGCGGATTTTCCAAGTTTGGCACGCCGTTCTTGGTGGCGCAAGTACTCCGCCGTCCCTCCTACCGGCGGAGGGGAGGAGAGAAGGTGTGGAGTGGGTTTGACACAGCCGATTCACATTTAACCAATCAAATGAGCCCCTGTCCTCGCCTTTAAAATGCGCTGCGTGAAGGCGTAATGAAAGTTTACACAGCTGACATGGAGGTCTACTGCCGCAGGCGGAGCGGAGCTCAGGAGACAGGCGCGGAGCGGAGACCGGCGAGCAGTGCGGACACGTCACCAAAACCTCACAGGCAGGCTTCCCGAATGTCAGACACATGAACAATGCAATAAATACCGAAAAAAACACTATTCAATGCTACGATCACAATCAGCACATACATATATCTCCATATCAACTGTCCCGTCACAGCTGATGTCAGATCAAAGGAGATTGGCACCGTTTGTGCTGATTGTGAGGTTTTGGTGATGTGCGCCAGGCAGCCAAACTTCCACTGCGCCGGCTCCGCTCCGCCTTGCGCTGAAAGTAGACGTGGTTTCAGATGGCGAGCTTTTGGCGCACCTCGGCGAAGCCTTTTGGCACGAAACTGTCACTGCGCCAAGCCGAATCTGTCGGCACCTCCCCCCGCTGCGCCGCCACTCCCATCTCGGCGAACCTCCGCCTGCGAAACTTGGACACTGTCCGCCTCTGCTGCTTCGCCGGTCGAAACTAGCTCTGCGTGGGGTTCGCCTCACTGCGCCACCCCGCGCTGCGCCGGGAAACTAGAGCCCTTTGAGTTCATAAAAAAAAAAAAAAGTTGCACACAGTCAGTTGGGATACCTCAATTTAAAGATCCCTCAATTACAGTTTAGATGAACACTCAACTGTAGGACATTACAGTCTTTGATAAGTCTCAGTAATACCGGTAGTGCTACTGCTCTGCTGTTTGTTTTCAAAGTAAATGTTGTGTCTCAAGCATCAGACCATTTCTGAGTTAGAACACAGTGACCTAAAAACACTACTGTAACAGCAGGTACCATTGTGATTTCTAAATACTGAGTTTACTTTTTCAAAGCTCTTTGCACAATTAGAGCTCCATGTGGCCCAAAATGTGAATGAATTTTCGTTGCTTTGAATGCACTCAGTGACACAGTTTTCAAAACATTTGAATTCATTTCTCTCTCAAACTCACCAGCAGCAAAACTTAATGCATCTAAAGCCCATTTTTCTAATGTGCAATGCTATTTCTAGGGGTGTGAGGGTTCACCACTTCATCTATGCACCAGGCTTAGTTTTTAAGATGTGGCTACATGGATTCAGATCACTTGAATCAATAAAAATCTGGAGGTGAAACACAGACAAAGCTATGCGGCACACACACACACACACACACACACACACACACACACCTTTCTTTTTCTTTCCACCTCACGTTTCCTCGAAGATGTGAAGAAATTTACAACACACTGTAATATATATATATATATATATATATATATATTCATAAATTACAAGTGCAGTGGACTAAGTTAGGTTAGGTTAGGTTTTATAACATGGAAAACTTTATAAAAGTTCTGCAATATGCAAAACGTGCCCGACAGCAGTGAATGCACAGGTAGCACCACTAATCTTGCCACCCACATTCAGAGCCGTCACATAGTCAGTTGGAGAGCGAACAGCTGCTTTCTCCCACGACAAAACCTGCAGCGTCAAGCACAGAAAAAGTAGCATCAAAATGTTCCTCCTCACCCCACTTCCTCCACATCTGCATGGTCAAATTCTGTCACTAAAGCAATAGCGCTTCTCATATGGAGCACAGTTTCTTACAGCTGTAAACTCTTTTAAAGTATTTTTTACAGTTGAAGAATTTACCAACAAATGAGATTCCAAAGAAAGTATTAACAGCACTGTAATCTCCCCTTGTCTCTCTCTCCTGTTACTAGATTCAATAAATCTATCAGGACTTCCTGTTGTAAGCAGTTCAATCAGGCAAGGCTTATTATCAGAATGAAAGAGAATAAGAAACTCAGTAAGATTAAATTTATTGTGAACGAGAGAAATGTGAAGTACATTAAATTTTTAATGTGAATGGGGAAAATAATCTTAAACCCTTAGACCCCGGCAATCACATCATGTAATGGGAGCGATCCGATGGAATAGGAACTTCCATATGTGAGGGAACTTTCCCCCTGAAGCCAAGACACTGGTGGTGGTGATGAGGAGTGGAGAGCTTGATGATACAATGTCTTCATGAGAGGGAACTTCTGATAGGAGGATTTGATTGGAGAGGGATCTGGCATCCACTGATGAGGTAGTGATGGGGGGGAAGAGGGTCATGAAAAGTCATGGTGCTGAGATGACAGTTAAATGACAGCAGAAAGAGAACACTTTTAAAGTTCGGCAACTTTCAAGTGACTGGCTAGAGGCGAGCGTGTCGGGTTATGATTGGATGAAGGCAGGAATGAGCTGGTGGAGCTTAGAGTTAGCGGGAAACTGTGCTTGTGACTGACAGGTATGTGCAAGGAGATAGTCTTCCTCACTGAACTTTCGCTTAGCTTCATAACTCGAGCACTGGTAGAGTCAAAATTTAAAGATTCACACTGTTGCATTCCATTGTATCACATTGCGACAAGGCTAAATTGCATCGCATTGATCTGTTGGGTGCTTAAAACGCATCTATGCATTGTACTGTTGAATCCACATGGGTATCGAATCAGCCGCGGTAAGTGAGATGCACATCCCTGCTCTTTTCAAAACTGGGACCAAGGAACAAAATAATGCTTAAGTGAGAACGACAAAAAGAAAAGAAAAGAAAACTGCACAAAAGAAAACTAGAGAGCACATAATCATTAACAACTTCAAAGATTGACATAAAATGGTCTGGCTACTGTCAGGCTACCCACTGTCGGTGTGCTTTTTAGGTCACTGTGTTCTGAGTGACAAAGTGCTCTTGTTGGGAGAAAACTAGTCCTAGTGTTTCAGGGGGATGATTTGATTTTGAGGCATGGTAAATGGACTGCATTTCTCTAGCGCTTTTCTAGTCTTCTGACCACTCACAGCACTTTACAATGTTTGCCTCACATTCACCCATTCACACACATACACATACACACACACACATTTACACCACAGTGGCAGAGGCTACCATACAAGGTGCCGGTCAGGCGGTTAGGGGTTTGGCGTCATGCTCAAGGGCACTCTCTCTGGAGGAATCCTCTGACTACCAGGTCACTGCTCTACCTCCTGAGCAATGCCACCCCAGAATGCATGCATGCAGCATTTTGGTAGTTTTACAACTGTTATGCCAAGCTGTATGTTAGTGCAGATAGTTGAATAAAGAGTTTCACAGTGAGCTTCTAATTGATTGAAAAAAAAAAAAAAACTGTAAGTAACACCATATTAATTCTCAATCTAGCCATAATGGAGTCATACATCCTCTGCTTATTCTTATAAATAAGTGGAAGGACTTTTTTTTCCTTTTTTTTTTACTTTTTAAATAGCTGACGTGTGTGGCATACCTGTGTTTTGATTATGAATATGAACTGGACCTCATCAGTGGAAGAGGCAGAAACAGAAGAAAAAAAGGAACAGAAGAGATGGGAACAGAGAAGAAGGGAATGGCCACGAAGGAGGGGGAGAGATGGCGAGAAGGAGGGAGGGAGGGAGATGGAAGAAAACAAACAAATTCTAGGATGAAATGGTGCCACCTGCTTCTGGACACACGCAAACACACACACACACATGCACCAACTCTTTCTCTATCTGCCCCCCCTACCCTCCCTGCCCCCATAGTGCGCACACACACACACACACACACACACACACACACAACACACCACCTGTCTGGGTGTTGGGGGAACTCTTTAGGCGAGATGAGCAACGATCTGTCTCATTCATCTCCAGCGTAAACAAGAGCAGTTGCCGACGGTTACAGGTCTGTTGGCATAGCGCTCTGGAGAATTTGTGTGTGTGATCTGTTGTTTTGTATGTGTATGCATGTGTGTGTGTGTGTGTGTGTGTGTGTGTGTGTGTGTGTGTGTGTGTGTGTGTGTGACAGCGTGTCTGTGTGTGTATGTGTCATGCAATGAGGGAGGGAGAGAAAATGGCAAATGCACAGAGCAAGGGATAGAAAGACAGAGAGAGAGAGAAAGGGAGAGAGGGAATCATGGCAGGGATTGAGAGTAATTGTGACAGGTGGCTAATGAGACCAAGGGACACTCAAACCCACCCATTCAAACACACACACAGACACACACACACACACACACACACACACACACACACACACACAAACACGTGCGGACAAAACATCTGAGCACTCATACAGTCACCATTAAGCATGGAATATAATAAGCAGGGGTTTGATATGGATTTGATATGGATTTGCAGACTCTTCACAAAGGCACACAGACACGCAAATCAATCCTTCAGCCCTCTTTTCACAGTCTCTTTCTCTGCATATTTCAATCTCTCACGCTCATACAGACCCATGTGAGCGCACGCACGCACACACACACACACACACACACACACACACATACACGTGTACACACATCTGTCTAAGGTCCCAACAGACATGGTACAGGAAACCATGAAGCCAAACCTCAGCCAGGCAGAAATATTCAATATGGTAGAGGGTTTTCTGAACAAAACTTGCCTCCTTTATTTTCACAGCACCTACAATCTGTTTTTTGTTTTTTTTCCTTTTTTTATCCTTCCCTGAAAGCGGGTTTGAATATAAACCTGATTGGCCCATCACAACATCACCACTAGGCCAACAGGGTAATAAGCTTCAGGCACAATATCTTGGACATGGCTGTTGTTCAAATTTAATAAACCTTTTGAGAATGGTATCTTTTTATACTGATATCTAGTATCAACAAAATGAAATCGACTGGCCAACCACAGTGCCACAAACAGGCTTAAGTCCCCAAGTGTCTCCAAGCCCTTAGTCCCCACGCGTCAAGCACCAATGACTAAGACACCACACATTACACATGCAAAAGCAAAAACAAACAAAAAAAAAAGGAAAAAAACACCATACCCACAGTAATTGCTTTTTTTTTGTTTTGTGACCTTTTCCTTTTTTGCTATTTAAGTAGAATTAAATGTACTTCATTAACTCACTGGGAAAAAGAAAGAAAAAAAAAACAGTGAAACCCACACACAAGCACAAACGTTCACACACTTTTTTTATGAGGAGATAGTCAGCAGATAACTAAGGAGGAGCAGTGATGATGAGGACAGACAGTAGGGGAAGAGGTGAGGGGGACAAATGATGAGAGACAGTTGGACAGATGGATGGACTTAGAGAAATGTTCTTTGTATTGATCGGTGAGGGTCGGGCTCGCAGGGCTGACACAGAACCCCGGGCCACTAAAGGTGGTGATTGCCCTTCTGATTCATCACCGTGCCGTCCCGCTCTCAACTCACCACATCTCTCCTAATCTTCTTCCTCCATCCCTGCTGTCATCTACCTTCATCCCTTCTTATCAACCGCCTTCTTCACTTCTCACTTCCCTCCATTCATCCAACCTCTGCCATCTCATGTTCTCTCCCCTGCTTCCATTCAAAGCCCCATTAGTGCAATGGGAGCATCAGTTACACAGAGCACAGTGGGCAGCGGAGGAGGGAGGGACAGAGGGGCGTGGGGATTGTAGAAGTTTTGAGATACACACAAAACTTTCTTCCTGAAGAGATTTGTCTTAAAGTAGGCTGAACATCCCGGGTAACTTGTCTCCCTTTTTATGAGCCTTTATTTTTCAAAATAATAGTCTACCTGAAAAGGACAAATTGAGCGAAATGGGTATATGACTAGCAGTTAGGTGTGGTGTGTGTGTGTGTGTGTGTGTGTGTGTGTGTGTGTGTGTGTGTTTGCAAGAGTCAAAAGAAGAGAAGGAGACAGTTTGTGTTTTTGTTACTATTTCAGAGCGCATGTGCTAAGCTGACTGTATTTGTATGTGTGTGTGTGTGTGTGTGTGTGTGTGTCTGTGAGAGAGAGAGAGAGAGAGAGAGAGAGAGAGAGAGAGAGAGAGAGAGAGAGTGAGGCTGTTGAGGTGATAGATGGCAAGTGGTCTACCAGGTCAGTACAGCAGCCACATCCCTCATAACCCATCACAACTGTGACAACAGTACAAGATCAATAACCCCACAGTGTGTGTGTATGTGTGTGTGTGTGTGTGTGTGTGTGTGTGTGTGTGTGTGTGTGTGAGTGCTCACCCCATTCACCTTATCTGTGTTTACTACAGAGTGAGTAAAAGCTTTGCTGGCTGTACTCTGACAAAGGAATCTGACAAAGTGCACTGGGGAAAACCTACAACCGGGAAATCAACATCATTTTGTCCTAACAACATGAAAAACTATATTGTCACTTGTTAGGAGTTCTTTTTTTTTTTGTGTGTGTGTGTGTGTGTGTGTTCACCTGTGGCTTGAGCCATGGAGACTCCTCATGCAAACACTGAACCCCAGCAGTGAGGTTTTGGCATGGACACACACACACACACACGCGCGCACACACATAAATGGTAAATGGACTGCATTTCTATAGCGCTTTTCTAGTCTACTGACCACTCAAAGCACTTTACAATGTTTTTTGCCTCACACTCACCCATTCACACACTGACGGCAGAGGCTGCCATGCAAGGCGCCAGCTGTCCATCGGGAGCGGTGAGGGGTTCAGTATCTTGCTCAAGGATACTTCAACACTCTCTGGAGGAGCCGGGGATCGAACCAGGAACCCTCCAGTTACCGAACGACCGCTCTACCTCCTGAGCCATGCCTGCCATAAATGCACACACACACACACACACACATACACACACACACACACACACACACACACACAGGCTCTTCAAGCAGAGAGCGAGCTGGACCTGAGAGGCTCAGAATCGTTCTGTTCCTCTCTCTCTCCCTCCCTCTGTATGTTTTCCTCTTTCTGCATCTTTAAAGCTGAAATCCATCACTTTCCACACATTGTTGCTGCATGGTGGTGAACTACAGTAATGGTATTGGAGCATCTCATGCCTAGCAGACCAGGTAAGCAGGTAAAGGGATTTTTAGTCGATTTTAGTCCAGCATCGCCAGATCACGTCATGTGGGAGGGAAGGCAGATCAATCTGCCAGAGCAAATAACCTGAGCTCGCAGATTTGTCTGGTTCCCAGGCTAATGTTATCTACTGAAGTGTTGAAATTTGAGATGGGATGATGTCAATACATTAAAAACAACCCTGTCTTCTGAAATGACACCTCCTACCACTAACCTGCATTCTCAGTTACATTTCATGGAGAGTTTTTATCCCAGATTTTGTCATTGATTGTTTGTGGTGCATTGTGTAAATGTTTGTAATCATTTAGTTTAAAGTCCTCGTGAGGCAGAAGCTGGGGTGGTGGATAGGTCACACAGCCAACTTTCAGTTCAAGCTGTGTCTCAAGCAACAGTGATGTTTATATTTAACTTACGTTATGTTACGTTACATTAGGTTACCATAACCAAGTCATCCTTGGTGCCTAAACCTAAGCTCTCCCTAACCTTAACCAAATGGTTTTGGTGCCAAAACTTAACCATATGATGCTGAAATGCTATAAAAGCCACAATCACATCATGTGGGAGGGAAGGTAGAGGTAGAAAGGACTCTCATTAATACAACTACTAAGTGTTCAAAATACGTTAACGTTAAAATTCTTCAAGTCTGTATCAAAAGGCGACACTATTAAACTGTTAATTTAACAAAATATAGTCAGTTTTAAGACAGATGGGTTTGGTTTGTTGGATAAAAAAAAGCATCCTTGCTGAAAACAGTGTTACATGTGGATTTGTTTCTGTCTAATTGTTGCCATTTTCCAGATGTTTCTGCGTTTTTTACATCCTAGATGGATATAATAGCGCTTTCAGCAAAAAATACAAGATTGATATTTGTGGGGCGACCTGGTAGCTCACCGTGTAAGAGCACATACCGCGCAGTGTCCTGGCTTTGAATGCCACCTCAGGCCCTTCACTGCATGTCCCCTCTCTCTCCCCTGCCTTTCCTGTCTCTCTCGACTGGGACTGTCAAATAAAGCAGAAATGCCAAAAAACTACTCTTAAAAAAAAAAAAAAAAAAGAAGTCCGATATTTGTAATTACAAGTTTGATGTTGACATGAGTGATGTTTACAAGGTGGAAGTTGGTACTTCAGGCAGACTTTATTGACACTGTAAACCAGGACAGGTATGATCCGACATGCCGATTGATACTTTGGACACAAATTTCAGGATTTTTTTAAAGCTCGTACTCTACATTTCTTACTTACTGTGCTGCCACTGGAACTCCAATTTCCCTTAAGGAATTTTCCTAAGGGATTAATAAAGTACTATCTATCTATCTATCTACCTTTCTTTCATGCTTGCCTCTCTTTTTAAATCCATTCATATAGCTCATGTTTTCCCTCTTTGTCTCATGTGCTGTGCTCCGGCAGAAGCCAAATATGGTTAAATCTTTTACACTGACTTTCCACAAAACACATTTTATAAGTAAACACACCTGATTTGTGTGTTTAGATAGTATAATCATTTGCTGTCATTATGACATTGGGTGTCATGGTAACAAAGAAGGCCTGCACACACTTAGGGTACGTTTTCTGTCCAGCAAATCCGAGAGTAAGCAGCACACTGGATGGTAACATGGATTTTTGCTGCTACTTGTTTGTTATTATTTTTATGATGGTATTTTTCTGTCATGTTGCTGAATACATTTGTGAGAAGAGGCACGAAACCTCGTTTGTCCAGGCGCTAGTGTTGTCTTGCTGGCTTTCCTCCACGCCTGCCGTTCTTTGCTGCTCTTACCACAATGTGTGACGTCAATTACGTGTCTCTTGGGGAGTGATGAAAGTAAAACAGCTGAAATCCTGTGCGTGGTCAGACTGTGTTTTATTTTCAGAGATGTGATTTGAATTGCATAGCATCTCCAATTCTGACACACTCGACCCCCCTCTCTATGTTTCTCCTCTCTCCACTCATGAGGGCATCTGTCCTGTTTTTTTCCCATTATTTACTCACTCCATTTGTTTTTCCTCTGGCCTCCTTCATGTTGTTCTGACTGTTCCTTGTCTCGTTATATTTTCCCTCTCTCTGTTCCCTCGTTCCTGTCTCTTCTATCCCTTCCATATCGCTCCCACCAAGTCTGTTTCCTACATCTCTCGCTCCTCCTCTTTGACTCTGTCTCCACTCTCACTCTCAGGGCTTGACATTAACTTTTTATTCATGTCAATGTCTATATAAAAGCCATTTAAATAACTCACCTATTCTAATAGTGTGTTCATTTTGTGTCTGCCCACATGAAAGAAAAAAAAAAGGTAACTCAGGTCTGTGCCAAGCTGTTGCCGAGTGTGTTCCTGTATTCTTCAGTAAGAAGTGAAACATCTTCAACAATGTGTACCCTCGATCATTATTATCCTTGGATTATGATTACAATCCAAGGATCATTTGGACCATGATTATCCTTTTGTAAACTGCAATGAATTCATTTAATTAATTATTTTTTATTATTATTATTTTGCAGAATTCTGCCTATATTTGGTGGATGAGTGGATGTTACTGGAATGTCAAAGCTTGCATACACTCAGCTCAGTTTCATTCGGTTTGATTCATTTCAGTTCAGTTCAGTTCAATTTATTATGTATTAACTGTCTTCTAAATGTGTCGTGTCAATACAATACACAGCATAGTAGTAACATGTCTACCTGTCTGTCTCATATATACACACACACACACACACACACACACACATCTATCCACCCTTTAAAGTGGCTGCCACAGGATCAGCAACAGTCCTAAATGTCAGTCCACAGTGACAAACCATACAACAGTGACTCAGTCTCGTCAGCAGACGTGCACACATACACCACCCACGCCAAAATGGCCCCAACAGAGACAACAATGCCCATAAAGTCCTCTCTTAACAAACCCACACAGCAGTGGCTTTGTTCTGAGCGACTGCTTTAATCTTTAATGTGTTTTGGTTGCTGGTGGCTACTGATGGTTGGGCCTTTAGATTGCCTCAGACTCTACTGTTGTCACACTACAGAGGTCAGTCCAATGACTTACCGCCCCTGGGCTGCAATACACAAAGCACTTCAGACCAGTTACACACACTACAGTAGCACACACAGGCACAGAAACACACACACACACACACACACACAAACACACACACGCATGGAGAGACACCCACTGATGACCACAAAGATGCACAGCAAAGCACTCACCCACAAAGATGAGGCCACACAAACACAGCATGTAACTCACAGCCACACATACACAAACGTGCACACACACACACACACACACACACGCACAAAGAGTTCCACATAATGTTCACTCAGTTTAAAATAGCTAATGTACTCCTTTCTCAGTTCACATCAATTAGCGATGCTTTGTGTTTGTGTTTGCGCTGACCTTTCATAGTTAAATGAACTGAAAACTCAGTGTGACATGTTAGTGCGACCTGTCTTACAGTTTCAGAGCAACATACTGTATTTTTAATATGTTGCCCTAAAAAAATCTTTAAAGTGTATGTGTTTTTTTTTTTTTTTTTTATGTATGTACAAACATACATAAAAAAACACAATAAAAAGTAAAAAAGTATTTAGAAAATCAAATAAATTAAATTAATTAATACTAGGTGCAGGAGGTACAACAACAAGACCATAAAGTACAGAGGCATAAAATAGAATGAATAAATTAATTAAAATCCAATATAAAATTGGGGTTTAAGAGGAGATATTACATACATATAACACAACTTTCCACATCACTCAAAATACCTATGCACATATCCAACACATTTCTACATATTATCATGTTATCACTATGCCATGGCTTTTATGATAGCATAATAAGTAGTGGTTAAATTCATCACTGAAAATGGGAAAAAGAGAATTATTGTTATCACCATTATTACCATCCCCACTGTTACCACTGCAAACACACAAGCGTCTTAGGAAACACATTTTATTTCATGGTAGTAGGACGGTACATAAAGAAACATGGAAAATGAGACAAAATACAAAGGAAGTAAAACCAGCCTGAAAAGAAAGTGTACCACTTTGATAATGACGAAACAAACAAATAAAAACAGTCAGAGAAATCAGATCTTGCTTTAATGTTAGTGGTTGGTTGGTTATTAAAATTACATGAGCAAAGTCATCCATTATGAATAGGACACAAGTCCTGGCTGTCACCATTAATAGTTGTGCTGTTTCATTAAACACAGGGAGCTGAACAGGCTATGTGGATCACGGGGCTTGAAGTGCACATACGGAGACGAAGACGGGGACAAACATGTTTGCGTTCATTAAGGCAGACATGCGTGACATGGATCACAAATTGACATAATCACACATATGTACAGTTCAAACATAAAGTGATGTTTAATGTGGTAAAAACAAGGTCTCAGCACAACATTTATCTGCTATATAAAAGCCATAAATGTGTTCAGTCCTGTGATATACTGAAGTTAATGGAATTAGTGTTGCTGGATACAAAACCATGAAACGTGTGCGCAGAAAAGTAAATCCCCAAACATCAGTGTCAGTGGTGGCAACTAAGTTAATTCACTTAATTTACTTCCATTTCTAATGACTTGGAAAATTAGACTGTGTTCACTGTATGTGTGTGTGTGTATGTGTGTGTGTTACATTGAAGAATCTCTGGCTTTCAAATGTGGTACACTGCAGTTTCACACAGATAATGACTTTTCACTTTCACTAGTACTTATATGTCAGCCTTTTGTGTTACAACACAATGTGAACTGACAATATCAAGTGTATACACACAACTTGCAATAAGTGTTACAGCTGGTTACATCGGTAAATGCAGTGCATTCAGAAAGTATTCAGACCCCATTCACTTTTTGCAAATTTGTTATGTTGCAGCTTTATACCACTATGGTTTAAATTCATTTTTTCTCTCATTAATCTACACCCAGTACCCCATAATGACAAAGTGAAAATAGACATGTTTTTTCAAATTTTTTGAAAAAGTCATGTTGTCATTTGTCCCTGATTTGTTAATTTTTTTCAGGACTTCCAGATCGAATAATAATGATGATGATAATAATAATAATAATAATAATAATAACTGAGGACATTTGGACATTTGTTGTGTATGAAAAAGGAAGAAAAGTTTTACTTTTTTTTTTTTTTTTTTTTTAAATAACCTGACCATGATTGGTGACAAGGATGGTTATATGAAAACCAAAGGTTAATGTAATGTCTGCTGTCTATTCTATTCTAAGTCTTGTTGAGCTGGCGGGTGTGGGAAGACCATCCTTCAGCCAGAAGGCCCAGCTTCAAGGGTCCATGACAGCAAGCATATGCCCTGCTAAAGTGTCCTTGAGCAAAATACTGAATCCCTTCCAGTTCCAAGCTGTTGTGCAGCTGATCCTGACTTCCCCGTGGGACTGGGCAAGCAAAAGATTATTTTTCCTTGAAGGCTAAACCAAATAGCACACACAGACAAGCAGAAAATAAACAAGTGACTTCTCACAGTTGCTAATACGCAGTGAGAATTGACAGTCTATTATCATGCTGCTTACAATTGTGGACTTCGGCATTTGTGTGCGTGAGTGGGAGTTCCAGTGAACATATTGGAAAAAGGCAAGAATATGTGTACTGGTTTACATGTTTACATGGGCAGTAATTCATCTCTGTGCTATTAGATGTTATGGAGGTTTCTATGATTGTCCCAGCTGGGGTTGCAAAGAGGTGGCAGGGTGTCACATATGGTACAGAGAGGATTTGGATTGATAGCATGGATACCCCAAAGACCCCCAGTCTGAAGAATCTGTAGAGGGAGACATCATATAGCATTTGCTTTTGTGTGTGAACAGGTTGTGTGTATCTAGCAGAGACAGAGACAAAGCACAGTGCTCCTCTTGAAAACAGAAGTGAATGTAGCCTTACTATTGCATCCTACTGACATCCTTGCTCTAATTCAGTACAAACCTATTCAGTACAAATCCAATACCGATGATTTATGCACATATTTCTCAGTAATCAATCCAGGCAAGATAACGTGTGCACAGCAGATCATACTGTAGCTACAGAGCGATGCACCAGCGGCACAGCAAAACTCGAGTAAAACCAACAACCGCACTCCCAATGGTTTCAAGATTACACTATCATCAAAAGGTGCTTGAAAGCAGTGGTCAGATAATGATCAAAGGCTCTGCTGACAGAACAGCTTCTCAAGTGCTGTGTATGAGGAGAATTTGGGATAGCACACAAACTCCTGTATATCCAGGTCACACATGCAGACTAGGAACAAAAGAGTGTTTTTTTTTTGTTTTTTTTTTGCATGCAGGCCACAATCAACCCATCCACTCAAAGACACACAAAGCACTATAGCACTATCATATCTGTGAGCATCTGCTCAAGACAGATGTAGTGTACTGCTCTGATCATCAGGTTTCTCGGCCTGTTATCATCTAGCCAGCAGGAAGAGGGTGTGTGTGTGTGTGTGTGAGAGAGAGAGAGAGAGAGAGAGAGAGAGAGAGAGAGAGAGAGAGAGAGAGAGGACACAAGGCTAAGCAATTAGCTAACACATCTTCAGCATGATAAATAATAATTCCTCCCTGTGGCAAACAAATGGCTTACCAGTGGAGTGCAGTGACCTCACTTAGTGGATATCCAGTTATCAGTGTGCTACTTCACAACTTGTTGGTTATTTGCAAACAATGCACTCAGTGATTTAATGACTGAATAACTGAGGGTAGTGGCATGCCTGCTTAACTGCCACTGATTTGTTCAGAGGCACTGCAAGTGGCATACAAGCCGAGCAAAGCCAGACATGAGGGAAGACATTGCCTCTGTGACTGATCAAATTTGTGCATATAATCAACACTGTAAAATTTGATTTGGGGTTATAGGACTATACAGGCTTTATATTATATGGCATTCTCATAAAAAAAATATCTGTTCTGCTGCTCTTTTTGGCAGTTGAGCACAAGAGTGATTCAAACCCAGTTTTGTGAGTATTTTTGCTGATCTATAAGACATGATGGTGAATAGGTCTTTCAAAGGGAAAAAAAATATACAGAGATGGAATTGTGTAGAACTGGCATTGTATAAGGATTTTGCAGCTGCAAATGGGCCAATTGGCAGCCATCTTTGTGGAAGCGCTTGAACAACTTTATTTATGGTTCCATCATGACAAAACAAACACTATTAAAATTATATGTACTGGAAGATATCTACAAGGGTGATTTGAACAAAGATATAAATTATTTCATTCTGGCCACAGGATGCTGCTGTGCTTCACACTGCCAACCTCTGAATGCTGTAATTAGCCTGCATTTGTTGGATCCTGTCGGTTAACTCAGTGGTTCTCAAACTTTTTTTTTTCAGTAATGTACCTCATTTGAAATATTTTTTTCAGCCAAGTACACCCGGACCAGTGGGGGGGAAAAAATGAGTAGTGGAAAAATCCAATATAAAGAGGTCCAGTAAAGTGCCATCAGTGTCTGAAACAACAACTTGATACTGAGGATATTGAATATGAAATGTGAATGTGGTAATTATTTTACTTATTGTAACATAGGCTACTTATTTTAGTAATTATGCATGACTGATATTATTTAAATTAACATAAAAAAAAAAAAAATTGAATATATCCCCACAGCGCTCCAACATACTCCTAGGGGTACACATGCCCCAAGTTGAGAACCAGTGAGTTAACCTAAACTGCAGCAGAAAGACAGTCTTTTACACTGTCTCAGTCAGGCAACATTAAGACTAAAACCAGCTAACTGAAATTGTTATTTAACACCAGCTATGAGTGTTGCATTTCAGCTTCAAGTTGAACCAGCTCCAACTGAAAACACTGCAAAACCAACACACCCCTCTCCACTCTGCCTCAGAGCACTGGCATGATCAGCCACACTGCACCAAAGCCACAGGTAACAATGGGAAGTATGATTCCAGTGTGATTCCACCTCTGTCACGAGACCAGAGTCAAGTTACAGAACGTGTTTTCTGCTAGCTTGCATCAGACCAGTTCTGCCTGGATTTTCCTCTTGCTGCCTTTACAACCACTTTCACAATTCACTATTATCGTTGACTCAAAACTAAAATTTATGACAAGAAAAAGTGAAATTGTTGCATGATAATAAGTAACTGCAAAATAAAAAAATGAATGGAAAAAAGTGGAATTATCCATCCATGCTTTGAAAATGGATGTATGGATTATGACAAAAAAGAAAACAAAAAAATGTTCAAAAAGGAGGAAGTAGGATTGAGACTCAATATGGCAGATAATCCACAAAATAAACATAGAGAGAGCTTCCATGATTTGTACAAAATATGTACACATTTTTTATAGAGGTAACCTCAGTATTAAACAAATGTGCATCTTCAAATAGTGAATCAAACACTCACTGCACAGGCCTTCGTCAGGCTGTCTGGAGTGAAGATGCTGCACCTAAAATATAGAGGAAAACAACAAGGTAAGAGGTGTGGTTCAAAGAAGAAAACATTTAATAGTTGCTTGAGAAACACAACTTGTGGACCATGTATTCTTCAGTTTAAATTGCTTCCCACAAGATAAACAAAAATTGTGTGCAAAACTGATGAATAGCTCAGTTTTTTTCAATTGTTCTCAACTCACCATTGAATGTGATTTTCCATTTTCCTTGCCATTGATTTTAAATTAAATGTACCTGCCTATGTATGCAATCAACTCAGCATGCACTCTGTTTGCCAAAACCTATGCACAGTTACAATGGATCAATATGGAGTTTGGAGTAATTGCTAGCAACCACTGTGTGCAGAGGAAAATAAATAAATAAATACATAAATAAATGAATAAAGTTGTAAACCCTGATCCATGTACACACAAAAGCATACACATCCACATTGTCACAGGCGCTCCAAACTTTTTCTGTCAGACAATTTAAAATTGAAGAGGGACATAGAGACCCCATTCACAACTGGCTTGGACATGCATCTCAAGTAGACAGTGCTTAGTAGTAAGGTGTAAATAGAGTTCAACGCTTCTTAGAGAGGTGCTGAGATCTGATCACTCAGTGCCTCCCTGGGAAATTAGCAAATTCTGACACAAAGATTTAAGTAAAATAAAATCAAAAGCACTGGTATGTCACTCCATAGCACAAAACTCCAACAACCACAACACTTTGCACCTCTTCATCCATCACAAAAGCCTCTAACAATCTGGGAAATACTTTGTGTAAAGCTAAGTTATTACACTTCACATTCAAATGGTCTGGTTGCCACTGAGCATGAGTGTTCAAATAGCACATGTAGCTCCATTTTCTTTATAAATATTTCCTAAGAGTTCTGTGTCTGTCTGCTCTGTGCAGAGTGCTTTAGCAAGCATACTTTTTAGGCTGATACACTCGTGTAAAAAGGGAAAAAAAAAAAAAAAAAAAAAAAAACTGTACCAACCAAATGATCCCAAATCCCCTCAGTCCAAGCCCCCACATCAGGTTTCTTTCCATTATTACCCTTTGAGTGAGCACTGTGATTGGTATACTTTGGGGAAGTCTTTCACTCAATGATTTTTTTTTTTTTGGTCAGGGACCTAAGGAGTGGCTATGGGAATTGTAAAATGGGTTCCCAAATTATTCTGGAGAGACAGAGGATGGGTTTTGACTGGATCATTTTTGCAGGAACATCTTGAGCCATGCTAGGCTGCCAGAGTGTCCTCAATTCCCTGTAGCAAAAGATGAGCTGGATAAAATACTGTGCATTGGTTCTATTACATTTGGCTACAATAGTCCACAAAATCACTTTTTGAAAAGAAGAAAAAAATGTGATTTGTAGTCCCAGTAAAATTTAAGAAGCCAATTTTAAATGCCCTCAGCACCCAATCCACTAGAAGGGTAATGCCCTCATCTCCTCTCTGCTGTGGGGACTTTGAGCCCGGCCTGAGGACTTCAAGAGCCTCACAACCACAATAAACAAAATATGAAATAGCTTAACACTTCACAAGCTATCAGCTGAGACAGAAAACAAGAGGAAAACATTTTTTCAATCTCTCGCTGTGTCATGTAAAAGAAAAGGGACAAGAGCATTTACAATATGGAGAATGGTGCAGGGAAGATAGTTTAGTGCTAAACAGACAACCAAGTGCAACACAGAGAACAAGATCACAACAGCTTAATTTATTTGTAGCCCTTTACTTCAGATTTCATGGCTTGTCAACTTCTCTTGGGGTGGCTCAAGACAAAGAAATCTGTATTTTGTTTACACTTGGTCTGTTTCCTACTCACTGGTCCACTGCCAGTCTGACATAAGTCCATAGAGCATATTTCAGACAGGTCTCACAGGGGTGTAAAGTCCAATTATAAACAGGCAGTATTTGATATATACATAACCGAAATAATGGGATGGTTGGAAGGAAAATAAGTCTGTTTTCCCTTCATACACCCTGACATCTATAATTACCAATGCATTTACTATCTTGGTAATTTACACTAAGGTAATGCAAGCCTTAAATTTGCTCCAGTAAATGCCATATCTATCTATCTATCTATCTATCTATCTATCTATCTATCTATCTATCTTTGTAGGTGTTTGGAGCATATGCCCATTGTAAATAGTACAGTACAGTCCACAATAAAAAATTACAAGCTGCTAAATTGAATTTCATTCTGTGTTTTTGTCCTTGATAGTTGATTTAGTATTTGATTTATGTAAACGCCCGTGGCAGTAGTATAGACACAGCATACACAGCAAACAACATGAACTGACACACAGTGAATAGGAATTAACTAAACAGTCAAATTCAGCTGATGCATGGTGAATAGCAAACGACATCCACAAATGTATTTTACAGAACAGTGCACATTTTCTTGGCACGGAGTCTCCCTCTCTGTCTGTCTTGATTTTCTCAAAGACACATATACAATATGCACAGCTATAGCTTGGTCATCAGGAGGAACTAAAGTTTTTTTTTTTTTTTTTTCATAGGCTGTTATTCTTTAATGCAAAAAACTTTAGCACAGACTGCTACAGATGACATAAACTAGAGATATAAACTAAAAAGCTGTAAATGTTCAAGGAAAATTTCATACTTTTCATAGAAAGGTGACTGAAATTGTTGTGCAGATTGTGTTTGTGTTTTCCCAGTGCATACAATCAGGAACAGTGATTTGAATGTCACTGTTTGGCCTTGAGACTAGGTTTCTGCGAAACCAAGCGAGGAGCATGCAATTACACCCTACAACTGAAGATTTACTTGCATAATTTTGCATTGCATTGTTTGAGCAAAATCTTGGGGCTATTATTCCGGCATTTACATATTATCATTATAATCTGGGGCTTGGCAGACAGCAGGCAATGTCAACATTTTGTCACACAATATAAAAATTATCCCCCAAACTTTTTGAGGACATTCAGTGTTGTCTCTTTTGTCATTATCCCCAGCAATCATCTATCTATCTATGTACTGTCTGTCTGTCTAGCTAGCATGTCTCAATGCTTACTTTTTCAAAACTGTTCATGTGATTCTTTGCAGCAACATGCACGAGGCATGCAGTTTATTTCATGCTCAAAATGCATGCACCAAAACTACAAAAAACACTATATGCATACCTGAAAACCAAATCATTACGGTGAAAACTCCAGCACCAGTTTTCTCCCAAGTGCAGCATTTTATCAGTCAAACCACAAAGACATGCTACCCACAGTGGGTAGCATGACAGAAGCCACATAATTTTATCAGTCAGTTGTTGCGGTTAATGATTGTATGTGTTCTCTATTTTTTTTTTTTTCTTTTGCATGTTTTTCTTTTCTTTTGTTAAAGGCTGAAACATTGTTTTGATTGAGTTTTTGATTTCTTTATGGTGCAAGAACAGGCATATATATATATATATATATATATTTTTTTTTTTTTTTTTTTCCCATTACAAAACAGTGACACCTTTTTAACAAGCTCTAGAAATGCTGCAGTAAAGGCTTCAGTTGTGTTTATTTGTGCTAATTCTAAGTTGCCAAGCAATTTTACAAATTACACAGAAAGAAAACAAAAAAAACAACAACACTAGCCACGTCACATTACTGAAGTTTTCATCAGTACACTTCAACAAAACAGTGACAGTTTGTACCATTTCAGGTGGCTATGTTAAGTAAAAGGTTGGCTAAGTAGCTCACTAGCCACCAAAAATACTTGGTTAAGGTTGTTAACCCTCTATGGTACGCATTATGATGCCAGTGAGGAAAAAAATGTTTGTGTTTTTATGTCTCAAAATAGACTAAATAAACATAATTTGAAGAAAATTTATTTATTTTTTATTTTTTGGAAGATTTTGGGGTTCGTTGCCTGAAGGCAACATTGTACCATAATGGTACGTCAGTACAAAAGAACATTTTTCTTCCAGTTTGAACAGTATTTATTTCATAAACAAATGCAAAAATCTTCAATAACATTCATGAGTCACAATTCATGAAATTTTACATTTGAAACCATTATAAAATTAACGCTAATGGGGTTTCTTGGCTAAATGTTGCCTGTAGGCAACTTTGTACCATTTAGGAACAACCCATTAAAATGAACGTGTAGTGTAACTAAGTCTAACTAACTTCAAACTACTCATCTCAAAAAAGATCATAACCATTTAATAAACAAGAAACAAGTGTCAAATTCCAGTGTTTGATCATAACTGCTTCATTTCAGTGCATGTTTTCTGTCAGTCCCCTGTGTCTTCCCTGACATATAGTGCCATCAATTGTGGTGATGCTGCTCAGTGGTTAAAATGTGTTTTGTGAAAAATGTGTGGAAATTATAAGAAAATAGAACAAGCAACATTTACTAGTAGTCTATATAGTAATATAATAGAACCATAATAAACATAACATACTATAATATAAAGGTCAAAATAGAGTAATGATAAATGCTATGCTTTTAAACCTGATTAAACACACACTACCATGATGTCATGCTGCTGCTGTGATTCCATAATGGTACGGTGTTGCCTGAAGGCAACATGTGCAATTTTCCATAATGGTACGTTGTTGCCTCAGGGCAACAGCTGCATTTTAACAAATTTCTACTATTTAATTAGCAAATATTTTGCATGAAACTATCAAAACATAAAGTTTACTCAACTATTTTTTTGAAAATATTTTTTTCCAGGCAAAAAAGGGCCAGGAAATCACTTTTCGAACGTCTTTTGTTGCAGCAAGATAGCAGAGCTAGTTCCTGAGAAAAAGCCCGCCAAAAAGGTTTTCAAAATTGCTTCCTGGAAATAATGTGACAAATTAAAGTATTGTAATTGGTTCCTTATGGTTTTCCCTCTTTTTTAAAGTATTGCATCACTTAAAGGGGTGCTCTGTAGATATTTGACAGGCCAAAAATGGGTTCGTTGCCTGAGGGCAACATCGTACCATAGAGGGTTAAAGTTAGGGAAAGATTTGTCATAACAGTTAAGGGTAAGAAAGGGGTAGGGGTGAGGTTACAAAACATTAGCCAAAGATAGGTAATTAATATTAGTTAATGTTTGCTAATACTAGCAACCTAAAAACGAGCACTGCTCTGGCTACAGTGTTGTAGGACCAATAAACGTAACTTTAAAACACTGCTCAGCTAGAGGTTGTAATAAGCTGCTGTACAAACGCTGTATGGGGTTGATTGTTGCTGGAGGACAGTCTCAGTAAATATGACATATTTTACAGCCTTTACAGTCTACTGACCTGTCACCAATGCAAACAGCTATAATTGCCATTTTACTGCATTCTGTACCAGCCAAATGACCCAGCAAAACAGCACAATAACCGTTCCACTCCACACAAGTTGTATAGGCCACATGTGATTACCAACAACACACCTTTTGTCTCACAAAACACCGCAGAAAACAATGTCTTTGCATCCTTGATCTGTCTCTGTGGGCATGGAAGGAGGTGAGATTGTGTGGACGATCACATTTAGGTAACTCCAGTCAACAATTATCACAACATGTCTCTAAAAACATTACCTTTTGAATCTATTATTTGTGATTTAGCCATCTGTCTGCTTGGATTTCATGGGTCAGGTTTTGAAGGCAAGTTCACCAGTTTTGAAAAAAGTACATACACATTTGCAAAATGAGCTGGGGATTTATAAGGCTTTGCTGGTAGTGAAAAATTGTAGTCACTGAATGTATTTTGTGTCAAAGCAGTTTAGTCCACATAGAGCTCTGTTATTCTAACTATTTGAAGATTTCTGAAAAAAGTGAATTTTTACAATAAAATGTAATGCACCAAAAATAGGCAGTAAACCAGTGAACCTCTCCACATTGTCCATTCAGCTTTGTCAGGTATAAAAGCATGTTTGCATTTCAATAAATAACCCAGAATATGCTGGCTTATAATATCGATACTTCACATGCACAGTAAAACTTTCTTGAGCTCTGAATTCTCACTTTTATTCATTGAGGTGGAGTTGTTCCATATGTATCAAGACTGAATGTTTTTTGTTATCTTTTCCTTCAAAACTTTATCCTGCTCTTTTTTCCTGTACGAAATCACCCTAAAAGGAATTTCCATCTGTTTGATGTGTGTGCTTCTCCCTCTGTCACCCTCCCTCCTCTTGCATCTGCTTTCCATATTAACAGAGACTCTCCTCCTCAGTCTACCTATCTGTGCAGGAAGCCGTACCTCAGGGAAAGCATGGCGTTCCAGCACCTTGTGCTTCCCAAGTTAAAAATAGTGTTCTTCAGCGAACGAAAAGGTTATCCAATTAAAAGTAATTGCCTGAGCAGAGGAATGGATTCACTACTCTTCCAGAAAAAAAAATAAAATAAAGGAAGAAAGAAAGAGAGAAAACAAGCAGCCTACAGTGTCTGTTATTGCATTATTCAGCGTGATGTCCCTTCACTCTCCACCTCCTTTGCTTGTTCTCCCTCTATCCCCACTGTCTGCTCATATTTTAGCATTAAAAATCCACACATCAAAGATTCTTAATGCTTAATTTGAAGAAATGCCAGATAATACACAAGAGAAGGAAAAAAGAGACAGTGCCAGAAAGTACATTGTTCTGACGAAAGACACTGAAAATGAACCAGACATTACATAAGAATAGGAGGTGGTTGAAGGTGTGATAATACAGCAGTTAGTGATGATGGTGATGATGATAATTATGACAATGATGATGATGATACTGAAGGTTGAATAGAGCAAGGAATAAGAGGATGTAGAGGAATCCATCAGGATTTCTTATATGGGAAATATGTAAAATTGCAGAGGCTTAATTTATGTGAAATAAATGTGGAATACGGACAAAATTTGTTGGTCCGACTTGTAAAATTTTAGCTGCAACCAGCAAAACATCTGATGCTGGTCCAAAAACTGAAGTGATACTGATTTCTGCCACTATGCATAAATGGGAGACAATGTGGCATTGCATACATGGTTCAACCTCACACAGACTTACAACAGCACTTACGTTGGTTAACACAAGAAGGAAGATGGCTTGGACTGAATTTTAGATATGACTACACTTGGGGCATTTCAGTGCACTTCAGCGTCCAATCCTCTTTTAAGAGCCAGACAAGCCTGTGAGCCTCATCAGTCTCCAGAGAAATTCCCATTCTTCAAGTAACACTTTGACTGACAAGTCTAAGAGCAATGTTATTCAAGAAAAATGGGGAAAAAGTGCCTTCCTCATCTGTGCATGGGAGATCATAAGACTCAGCAGGCTTAACCATCTTCCTTACTAAATGAAATTTCTGCATTAACTGTGCTGTGCAGAGCGATGCTGTGCATGGTGCGTGGCAGCACGTTTTAACACTGCACCCTTTAAACAAAGAATTGAAAGCATAAAAGCATGTTATCATATAATTGATCCTTTTATTGAACCTTTATAAATACAATTACATCATCACCACTTGCAGGATGACTCACAAGCACCATCTGTGTACAGACTGCTGCGTGCCTGCCCACTGTGACGAGGATGCCTAGCGGTGACTTTGTCTGCATGTAAGCATTTATTTGAGTAGGGACAGTGCCATACTCAGGAAACTCACCCAGCCCCCCTCCAAGCCAAAAACCACACTGCACCATCATAGTCTTATTTGTTCCATATCAATATGCTAAAATATCCATTAATCAGTATTAGTGTTAGTATTAGTATGAGTCGTAGTCTGAACATGCATCTGCTGTCACTGTGTCATAACTTATATATGCAACCTTTGTACAAACCTAGTCGCTGCTTACCATAAATTATGTGCTTGTTTGAGTAAATATCCAGTTTTGTATTGTGCACTTTTAATAACACCAGTGAATTCTACAGCATGCCCGAGTTTTTCAAGTTCACAGTATCCAGCCACAGCGTAACATAGATTCCAGTGCTACTGTACTGTATAATTGAGAGAGATGCTGGCTCAACAGGGCAGCTTCAACTCACCCACGGCTGCCCTCTGCACTTGTTTGTATTGTGTATATAACATGCCCTAGCCTCATTTGTCACTGGACGACTTTTGCACGCCTTTATGTCATCTAACCAGAGCTGCGCTTGTTTAGTCATTTCACGGCAGCTCCTCAGCTGTGACAGACAAATCAAAACAAACTGCCATGCAGACTGGCACACAAATGCACACACATGCACAGAGATGTAAAGAAACTCAAGCATACTGAAGCTTTCTTTGTTTTTTCTCTCTGCATCTAACCCCATCTCTCTCACACACACACAGCTAATAAAAAGTGCACTCAGCTGGTCCTTAGACAAAGTAAATCAATATAGGTCAATAATTTTATTCATCGCTGAGCAGTTACCAAAAAAAAGTAAAAAACAGACTTGTGAACAATGAATACATAGAGACAGAGAGAGAGAGAGAGAGGAGAAGAGGATGCATGCACAGGGGAAAGAGTTGGAGAAAAAACCAAAGAAAGGCAAAAGGAGGGGAGTTGGGATATTGAAATAGGTGTTACTGAAAAAAACAATAACAGAAAACACAAAAAAAAACAAAAAAGAATGAAAGCAAGCTGCATTGAGAAAGGAAAAGAACACAGAGGAGGAAAGAAGAGGTGTGAAATCATATCCTGTCTTTGTTCTCCTCTTTGAGATACGGTTTGTGAGTTCCTGGGGAGGAAGAGCGCCGCTGCTTCCTGAATTCCTGTTTCCACGTCTTTGTATTTCCCGCCTCCACTTCCACTGTTGAGGTTTCAAGATCTTTGTTGTTGTCTGACAGTATCTCTGCCATCTTCTTATTTAGCATTTGTGATATTCCTTGTTCACTTTGTGTATTCAAACTTTTAATTAAAAGAGAGATTTTCTCCACAAAATAGCTTTGGTGTTTGTACTGTTGCATAGTAATTTTCAAATTTAAAGATACTGAATATCAGCACACAATATCATCTATTGGGAGCTTCAGTAAGAAAAAAATGGAATCACAAAAAATCGAACCCTACTATCTGACATCTTCACCCCATCCATTCCTCTTACCCTCTTACAGTCTCTATGTCCTTCCCTTTCTCTCTCCTTCCATCTGCCTCCCTCTGCTCTCTCTCCATCTGTCTCTCCTACTTTCACTCCCTTTTTCCCCAACTCTATCCCATCTCTGCCTCCTGTTCCATTTCCATCTTGCCCTCCCTCTCTCACTCATCTTTCTGCCCTCCTCTCTGCACTCTCCCTCCAGCCTGTTGCATAATTCAGCTGTACATCATTTTTTTTCTCCCTCCAGCTGTCTATAGGAGCCCATAGGAAACAGAATGAACAGTCCATGTCTGCCATTTATCCCAATTTGCTGTCAAACATTTGACTGATGCCTATTCAGGCTGATGGAGAGTGAGGGTTGATGGCAGTGAGGAGGTGTGGATGAAAGGAATGAGACAAGAAGGGTCAGGAAGTCAGAAGACATCTCATCTTTATCTCTCTACACCAGACACCTCTCTTTCGGCTGGTGGGCCTTTTGAACAGGTGAGCTGCAGTGCTGTCAAGGCCCAGGAAGGATGGGGAGGAGGGGCACCAAAATATGAACTCAGTGTTTTTTTTTTGTTTTTTTTTTCATTAAGTGGCTTTGTGAAAAGGTTGGGAAAGTCCTTGTCTCTGAGAGATTATGCTCTTGCTAGTGCGAGTCCCTTTGAGGGAGGAAGTTGTGTTTAGGATTGGCAGTGCCAAAAAGCGGCAGTCGCGACCTGAAATCACCACCTCACTCAAACGGCAAACACCCATTTGTCACAAAAGCTGCAACGCACACACACACACACACACACACACACACACACACACATTTGCCCTGTAAGCCTGTGTATGAGTGCTGTCCAAGGTGCTGAGAGTTAAGCTCCACTCTTGGCATTGGCTCTATCGCCGAGGCGGCCACTGGCCATGGTGGCTGTGTATGTGTGTGTGTGTGTGTGTGTGTGTGTGTGTGTGCATTTGTGTGTGTGTGACCAAGCGATTTTCCTATAAGCTGCTGTGACAGGCAGGTATCAAAAAAGGACCTTATCCTACAATAGCTGCTATACTGCTGGTGCATTGTGCCTCGCTGTATACGGGGCATCACCGAAAAGACAGCTAGGCAAAATGTAGCATCGGTGGGGATGCTCTTGCTTGTTGTGTAATCACATGAAACGCGAATGTGTTTTGAGGTTTACATACAGAACATGAGCCACCACAGCTGACACAGCAGAGGTCATTTGCTCATAGACCTCAGAGTAGGAGAAAAAAAGAAAAAAACAGCAGGAGTGGAAGGAAGCAGGAATGCTGAAGAATTGATTTGATAAAACTTGAAACTGCAGCGCTTCTCTGAATAAAAAAACAAACAAACAAAAAAAAAAAACAAAGCACTGCTGTCATGCTCCTTCACCTGCATCTATTCCTTTATCCCCTGCACTGCACTGTGCACATCCCCCTGTCCCATGACCCTCTCCTGTTCTTCCATACCCCTTTCCCATCTACCACCCCACTCCTCTTCTCCCCTCACTGATAGGGGGCTTTGTAGACTAATGATCTAGCAGGGTTAGGGTTCACTGTGTACAATGCATCCTTACTAGTACAAAAAAAAAAACAAACAAACAAAAAAAATCTTACACCAGGTCAAGCAGACAAAAATACCAATATATTTTATTGTAAATAGTGTTTTTTATAATGTTACCAAGCATGATCTCATATTGCGACAGCCTCAAAGGTTCGGGAAGCTGGATTGAAATTAGGCTGTAAAACTTAAGTGTAATACATGAGGGCCTCATTGATGTGTGTGTTGGTGGTGTGTGGTCTGGGCTCAGCTGCAGGGGAGAGCTGGGTGGGAGTGGCTCACAGGAGCAGTGCCAGGGTGAGCTTAATTGGCACAGGTGTTACCTGTTGTTTAATTATGCTCTTTCCTTTTAAGCAGTGGCGTGCAGGACCTTGGACACACACACGCCAGAGCCAGTGGAGGATGGCGGTGCTCCTCATTACTCTGATGTGCTTAAGTTTTGTTTGAGAGACTGAAACTTGCGCCCTCTGGAGAGACTGGGCAGGTGAGTGCAGGAGTCGACAAAGAGAGACAAAGTGTGTGTGTGAAAGCTGAATAAAGCTTACAAGCAACCAGACATGTTTTGGACCATGTTTATGCTGGGTGGACTCACAGTAACAGCATCTCTTGTTACAGTGTGTCTGTCTGGTTTCTATGACAACAACAATAATAATAATAATAATAATTTACATTGAATAGACATTTTTTTTTTCATGGGAAATAAGTTGATTCAGATCGGCTGGACATACCACTCACTTATTAATCATACCCGTAACTTTTTCCTGTTAACTTACACTATACTAGCTGGCATCAGCAAAGTACTGAGAGAGAAAAGGAGAGAGTAATTGTGTTATTGTGTACTGTCCAAATATTTGAACAAATTTTACTTTGATACTTTGACAAAATTGTTACTTTCATGCCAATAAAGCCTTTGAATTGAAATTTAATTGGAAAAAAAAAGAGAGAGAGAGAGAGAGAGAGAGATTTTTTTGATTTTTACAAAAGACTTTATTTACATCTTTCTCATTTCGCGACATTGATTTCAAATAAAGTGCTTCTGTGCAAAATCATTCAGGTAAAATAAAAATACTTCATAAAAAATGTGCAAGGTGCAAGTTTTCTTCCTCAACAGAGCAAATTATCTCTTTAAAACACCATACTTTTTTAAAACCCTCCAAATCTCCAATCTGTTTATAAAAACTGAACTCCAATCTGAGTCTGGCTCTTAGTTTTGCCTGCCACATCTTTTTTGCGTCCTGCCCTTCTTTGTTCTCAATCCTGTTTCTTCTGCTTAAGTAAACCGCCATTTTTGCTTCTCCTGAGATAAAATTAAGGAGCTGCCATTTGTTCTTGTTTGTTTTGTTGTAGCCAGCTCCCATGATAAAAATCTTCTCAGTAAAAACTACGTTAAAAAGATTAAAAACCAATGTTAAAACCGAAAAGATCTCCGTGAGCCTGTTGCATTCTGTGAACATGTGGAAAACAGTCTCACGGAGATCGCAAAAGGGACATTTACTTAAAACAGCAGGATTAAGAACAGAGATAAAAGCATTTGTGGCAACAGCACCGTGTAAAATTCTCCACTGGAGGTCACCAGTCCGTTTTTCCAGGGGTTGCTTGTAAAAAACCCTCCACTGTGGTTTCAGTCCATTTTGTCCCCGTCTCTGTGTCCACACAGTGGAGGGCCTGTTGCTCAGTCCGACCTTGTGGATGCTTTTCACACAGTTCATGTAAAGTGTTTTTTTGTCTGCTTTGTGCAGAGTTAGTCTTTGTGGGTTGTTGACCATTAGCAGGGGGCCGGTCAGTTCCCCCAGCCCTGGGCTCAGGAAAATTTCCGGGAAGGTGTCTGCGTCGTTAGGCTCACGTCTCCTTTCTGCATAGTCCCTGAGGAGCCTTTTTTCCTCCCCGGAGAGCCTTTGGGTCCACAGTTCTAGGGTCCTTTGTGCCACCCGGATAGACCTCAGCCCCAGCAGAGAGCCCAGGGCCTGGGCGTCACTCAGTGCCGGCCCCACCGCATCCACCAGCTGTTTTAGGGTCAAGATTTTCGACTGGAGCAGCGCCCCCCTCAGACCTGGCGTTGTGTTGCAGCTTGCATCCAGTCTGGCTCCGTTGATCAGTGGCTCATTCAGTAACCAGTGCAGAGATTCAGCTTTGGAACACCTTCTGTGAGAAAACAGGCTCCAAGATTTAAAAACACTTTGGTAAAATGGAGGTAACCCGTTTAAAACTAGAAATTTTGGATCAGTTAAAAACAGAGCTTTATCCAACCTCAAGTTGTTGGCACGCCTCAAGATGCAGCTGGCCACATCCCTCCACATCAGATCTGTTGGACCTATCAAATATTTCTGTATGAACTGGAGTCTAAAAGTTACAGTCCGGCTGGCCAGGTGGATGAGGCCCTGTCCCCCCTCCTCTCTGGCTAAAAACAGCACCCCCTGTGGCACCCAGTGTAGACCGTCCCAAAAAAAATCCACTATTTTTCTTTGTATATTTGCCAGTAAGTTTGGGGGAGGGTCTACACAGGTTAATCGGTGCCACAGTTGGGATGCTACCAAGTTGTTTAAAACCAGAACTCTGCCCCTCATGGACATTTGAGGGAGCAGCCATTTCCACTTAGAGAGTTTTCCTTCAATTTTCTCTGTGACGGTCTCCCAGTTCTTCTCTACCATATTTTTCTTTCCTAAGTATATACCTAAGTACTTAAAACCATCTTTTTTCCATTTTAGATCTTGAGATAAAACTGGGAGACTGCCACGCCATTCACCAACAGCAAGGGCTTCACTCTTTTGCCAGTTTACCCTTGCTGCTGATGCTACGCTAAAATCACTCACAATGTTGGTTAAAAGGTCTGCATCACTCTGATTCTTGATAAAAACAATGACATCATCTGCATAGGCTGATAAAACCATGTTCCCACTAAAACCAGGTAAAAACAAACCTTGTAAACTGGAGCGTATCTTGTTGAGGAGAGGTTCCAGGGAGAGTGCATAGAGCATCCCCGACAGAGCGCAGCCCTGACGGACACCTCTATGCACTCTAAAAGGTGCACAGAGACTTCCATTAAACTTCAACACACTCTCAATTTCACTGTACAACACCTTGATCTTAGCTATAAAGCCAGCGCTGAACCCAAACTTCTCCATTACTTTCCAGAAGAAGCTGTGTTCAACGCGGTCAAAAGCCTTTTCCTGGTCTAGGGAAATCAGACCAGTATCTAACCCCAAAGAACCAGAGACATCCAAAACGTCCCGAATTAGGTGGATATTATCCACCATTGACCTGCCGGGCACACAGTAGGTCTGATCCCGGTGGATGACCTCCTCCATAGCCCTCCCCAGCCTGGAGGCCAAGACCTTGGACAGGATCTTGTAATCCACACAGAGCAATGACACGGGGCGCCAGTTCTTGATGTCCTGCAGGTTCCCTTTTTTTGGCAGCAGGGTGAGCACTGCTCTCCTGCAGGACACTGGCATGGAACCAGAGGCCAGACACTCATTGAATACATCCAGGACGTCCTGTCCTAAGATGTCCCAAAAGGCTCTATAAAATTCTATGGTGAGCCCGTCGATGCCAGGGGCCCGTTGGCCCTGCATGCTCTGCAGTGCAGCCTGAAGCTCCTGCATCTGAAGTGGGGCTGCGAGCTGTGCGTTGGCCTCTGCTGAGACCTGAGGAAGCCCTTCGCAGAACTCCTCCATGAGCTTCTGCTCTTCCTTGTACTCGCTCTTGTAGAGCTCCTTGTAGAAGTCTACAGCTCGTTTGCGTATCTGGCATGGTTCCGTGATCTCCTGCCCCGTGTCAGATAGCAGTGTGTGGATTACCTTCCTCTGTCCATTCTTTTTCTCCAGGCTGAAGAAAAAACCAGAAGGGGCATCCATCTCCCTGATGGTCTGGAACCGGGATCTGACCAGTGCGCCCTGTACTTTAACGTTTAACAGGTTGGCTAAAGCCATTTTTTTTGCTTTGAGGCTTTCAATACAGCCTCGATTTTCTGTGGACTCAAGATCCACTATGTCGGTCTCTAGATCCCTCATAGATCTGGTGATGTCTCGGGTGACGTTGAGAGTGTGCTGCTGACACAGGAGTTGGATTTGAGTCTTACCATGGTCCCACCACTGCCTAAGACTACTAAAATCACCCTTCCTATGTCTAAAAACACCCCAGAAATATTTTAAGACCTCTCTAAAACTTTTATCATGTACTAAAACAGAATTAAAATGCCAATAAGCACTCTTAGGTTTAAAATTTCTGATAAAAACATTACATAAAAGCAAAGAATGATCAGTAAAAACAGCTGGTACAATGCTACAGTTTTTAAATACATTAAAATGATGTTTAAAGCAATAAATACGATCTAGCCTGGCTGAGGAGACCCTACTCTCTCTGAAGTGGGACCAGGTACTGTCTGGAGTCTGGGTGCATCCTTCTCCACACGTCCACCAGGCCATGAGTGTGGACCAGCTGCTTCAGGGCGCGCTGAGAGGCTGGATGAGGCTCTGCATGATTGCGATCTAATGTCGCATCTTCCGTACAGTTAAAATCCCCACCCAAGAATAAAAAATCCTCCGCAGCACACCCATTTAAAACATCATTTACTTTCAATAAAAACTGCTTCCTCTCTGCACCGGCTGTTGGGGCATAGATGTTGATAAAAACAGCTTTAAAATGGTCGAACTGAGCTCTGGTCAATAGCAACCTGCCATCAATAAAATGGTGGACCTCCAGGGAGTTGGGTTTAAAAGCCTTGGAGAAGAGGAACCCCACTCCTCCACTAAGGGACGTGTGGTGGCTTAAAATCACCTCCCCTCCCCATTCTCTCCTCCACTCAGCTTCATTTTTAAAATCACTGTGGGTTTCTTGTAAAAAAAAGAACATCAATTTTTTTTGTTAAGGCCGTTTCAAAGATAAAAGCTCGTTTCCTTGCATCTCTTGCACCATTTACATTTAAAACACCTAGTTTAAAAACATCCATGATGGGAAAGATGTTAAAAACCAGGATAAAAACCAATAAATTAATTAAAACACACATAGTTGCCTTTTCCATCATCAGTCATTAATTTTTTTGCCTTCAGCACCAGTTTCTTTAATCTGTAAATTTCTTGCTCAGTTAGCCCAGCTTCTTCTTTCTTGCTCATGCTTATTTTTGCTGATAAGTAAAAACGACCAATATCTGGAAAATAGTCCTCTATCTTGACACCATGTTGATTTTTTGTTTGCTGTAAAAAACACTTAATTTTTTCAGGACTGTACATTTTTGTTTCTTGGCTGTTGTTCATGTTGGGGATGTCACTGCTGTCCGACACACACTCATCACTGTCACTGTCATCTGAAATCTTTTTATTTTGTCTCTCCTCCACCATTTTACTGCTTTTTGCATCATTTGTGTTTCTGCTCTTTTTTCTTCGTTTTGCTGCTTTTGGTTTTACAAACATTTCTGTTTCTTCCTCCACCTGCTCACTCCATAGCTCACTGCTTTTGCCCTTGTCCTCTTTTCCTCCACTGCCTCCTGCACACTGTTCACCCTCCTTTTCTAACCCTGCCTGCCTTTCTTCCTCACCTGCCTTCTCCTTCACCTGTTCACTGTTCTCACTCACACCACTTTCATTCATCTGTTTATCTCCGCACACACCACTCTCATTCCCCTGCTCACACACACCACTTTCCATCTCCTGCTCACCCACACCACTTCCATTCTGTACACACACACCACTCTCCTTCCCCTGCTCACTCACACCACTTCCATTCTGTACACACACACCACTCTCCTTCCCCTGCTCACTCACACCACTTCCATTCTGTTCACACACACTTTCATCCATTTTTCTCCCTTCCCCCTCCTCCTGCACTGTTTCATTCACACCGTTTCCATTCCTCTCACACACATCATTCACACTGACACCCGGTGCATCTGTGCTACTCACCCCGTGCTGTAGGTCGGACACATCGGCACGTTTCTTCTTTGGGCTCCGCGGAGCCGCAATCGGCCGCTCGGATGAGGCGACCGGCCCCGCGGCAGCAGGCGGCCCCGCGGGGGGCTCCACCGGCGGCGGCCCCGGCGGCGGAGGAGCCCCCCGCGGGGCCGCTGGAGCCGCCGCTCCAGCGGCCGCAGATTCCCCCGGACCGGGCGGAGCCGGGTCCCCGCTCCCCGGGCAGGACTTCACCGTGTGTCCCTCCCCTCCACAACCGAAACACTTCATCACCGATGAAGTGGCAAAAATCACGTACTCATAATCATCTACTTTAACTAGGAATCGGAGGTTAAGCTCCTCATCCCGTTTGTTCAGTATCATATAGAGTTGTCTCCTGTGAGACACGACGTGCTTCAGCAACGGAGACTTACATCCAGACGGGGTCTTGCGGATCGGGGACACTACCTTCCCGTGTCTGGACAGCTCTCTGCTCAGAAACTCATCGGAAATGAAGGGGGGGACATTTGACAGGACTACCTTTGTCGCTGGCTGCGACAAAGGCAGCACCTGTACGAAGCTGTCCTTCACGGTGATTCCTGCCTCGACGAGCCGGTTCACCTTCTCCACCCGGTCCAGGAAAATAACCACGGCACTGTTCATCCGAGCGGCCGATTTGATGCCGATGTGTCCGACCTTCTCCCCCACAGCGAGGCTGATCTCCTCCACGCTGCAGGGGAAAGTGGCCGTGATCTTTACCCCGTTTTTGCGGGTTAGGGATTTGAAATCCCAGCTGGCCATGGCGTCAGCCACGCCGCCGGCAAGATGCCGGTGCGGGGAAAACAAAGGAAAAATAAAGCACCAAATAAAAACAAAAACCCTAAATCTAAACCAAAGTGATCTGTGATTAATAATTTGTGTAACTTAAGCCCATAAATCGATAAATGAAATTAGAAAAATATAGGAAAAGAACCTGCTCCAAACACCCACTCACACACCTCACTCAGCACGCTCTCCGCTCAGAGAGAGAGAGAGAGAGAGAGAGAGAGAGAGAGAGAGAGAGAGATACTGCAGTTATCCAGAATGTATCTGCATTAGTTTGCATTGTTCATAGGGTTAGTCTCACAAAGGGTTAAGAGATTAAAGCACCTGGTTGTTGGAGCTTAGTTACCTGTTCGTCCTCATTAGAGTAAAAACCTGATGTTTAGACAGTGGGGGGAAGAAGCTAATTTTGAGTTCATTTCAAAATATTGTCAGGGTCAAGTGTCAAGGCAAATATCTGTGAAATTATTAAATTAACTACAGACATTGCAGATTCCAGTTTCCCAGGCCTTTAAATCCTTATATCCCAAAAGTGAAAGTTTGGTGGCTGTGGATTTGGTTTTGCACTTGATTTTGTTGGTGCTGAATAAAATATGGTCTGAGCCAGCATTTCTTCAATGTCCCTCCTGGACTGACTGAACTTTGCCTCAGTCACACAAAGAGACAAAAAACGTGCCATTATAAAAAAAAAAAAAAAAAAAAAAAAAAAGAAAGAAAAGAAAGACAATACCCTCTTTTTTTTTTTTTTTTTTTAAATCAACCAGCTACTACACTGGACAGCATACATGACACTGCCATTGTAAGCCACTGGAGCAGTAAATAACGGTAGAGAGAGAATTATTTTGTTAGTAAGTGAGTAAATATGACATGTCCACTGGGAGAAACTATAGTACTGGCCACAAAGATTCAGTGCAGAACCAGACTGGGAGACTGTTTGGAATATCCAGTAACTGGCTACTGTTTTGGTAGCTAGAAAAACATGAACCAATAACAATAATTCAGTGAAAGCCAGTGCTTACCCTAGTTACTGTTTTCTCACCATATTCAATAATATTAACAGAAAATTTAAACAGCATAACTAACTAGTAAATCAGTTGAGCCAAGAAAAAATGCATAGGCTAACTCACTTGACCACCCTTAAAGTTGGATGTCATAAGTATTTCTCTGCAGGAAAATATTTAGTAATTTAATAATTCGAGAAAACTGTTCATTTTTGCATTGTAATTTTTGGAACTGTAGCTAATGTACATTGCCGGGAATTCATGCAGACGGACATTTTCTCAAAAGGCTGTAGTCTACACCACAGATAATTTGTAGACATCTGTATATAATAGAATGATTCACATTCTGACATATTTTCTACTTTCTTGTAGGTTACAGTTTTACAGTGCTTCCTCGACTCAGGGGCCTTGCTTCAGGAACCTGTTAACTATCTGCTGAGCTAGTCAGGAGTGTACTGCAGCATCTAGTCGGGCAAAATACCCACCCACCCATCAACACACACACACACACACACACACACACTCATACACACAAACGCACATACACAAATATAAATTTATGTCTCTCATTCATGCATAATCTACAGTGACATGCACTCTGGTTGTTCACTTTCAGCCCCCCACACACAGTTACGCTCATGCATTAGCCTCCTTCTCACATAAAGTACAGCTGCATGCACAAACACATTTCACATAAAGCTGCACATGTCATATACAGTACACTGACCTCCTGCACACTTAACAAACATAACAAGTTTGTAGCCTAGGAATATTCCAGCTACCAGTATTTGCCTCAGTCCAAATTGCACAAACACACACACACACAAACACACACACACACACACACACACACACACACACACACACACACACACACACGCCCACACAGTCTTGCCTCACTCACTAATGAATTGCACTAACATACTAGCATATGCTCATGCTTCTTCCCATATCCACATACTCACATACTTTCCCCTCTTCCATACATTAAACTGCATTTTGCCATAAAGCAGCTTTTGAAAATTCCATAATATTCCAGCAGCTAAGCATTTACTCCACTCCAAAACATATGAATTGGGATCACTGGATGCCTACGCTTCATTTCCACTCACACACACACCAAGGCTGTCGGGCAGATGGTAAAATCACAATGACTAATATCAACACCAGACAGATAAACAAAGGAAAATGGGCTTTGACGGTGCAAATATGACAGATATGCCAAAAATAATGAGAAAAAGACACAAAGCGCTCATTATACTTCCATCAGAACCCCATAAAATTCACTTTTTAATGTAATTATGGTGTTTGTACAAACAAGGACAGAGTGAAGGTGAAAGAAGAAAGTTTTCCAACTGTTTTAACTCAATGTGGATAATGGAGAAGGAAAAATGGCGCCATTACTATAACGTGATTGAAGCTTATATGTGTATGTGCTGACGTGTTTAGCTGTACATGAATGAGTTATGGGCTGTCGTTTCGGGCTGCAGGGCAGACAAACAGGCAGAGATAGCATGGCTCATTGAGAATTTGGACAGTGGCCAGAAGGTCAGAGGCTTGACTCATATAGGTTGGGTTTGCAAAATGTATGATACAACAGAGAACTTGGACACTTACAAGCATTTATCAGTCATCTTACTTTCCCTGAAGACCCAAATCTAGTACATATCTGATATTAGATTTGATAGATAGATTGATAGGCATTTTTTGTTTGAACATCAGTAGCTCAGTGGTTCTTCATGCTAGATCGCTCTCAAACTTTGATGCACAGCACTCATGTTTGTCTAGCACAAATAAAACTCACTTGGAAATCTACCACACAGCCACAGATTATGTGAATTAATGTCAAATACAAAGAGCTCCGCTGTTACAACCTACCACACTACTGGAGTGAGTTGTAACACTAACTGGGGATAGAGGTTATTTGCTGAAATAAGACTGACACTATCCAATTTATGCAAGAATATTATTGAAGAACAAAGAATAAATAGTTTGAAAAATGAGAAAAAACACATCTTCTAAATTGCTGAGTTTAAGTGTGTGTGTGTGTGTGTGTGTGTGTGTGTGTGTGTGTGTGTGTGTGTGTGTGTGTGTGTGTGTGTGGACTGTATTCCTGAATGTACATGTGTCACATAAAGGCGTCAGTCACTGTCACAGTTGTGGCAAATGTGGCTGGCAGCCCCTGGGGTGGAGGCTTGGTGGGCCTGAGTCATCATAAGGGGACAGTTGTAACATTTTAATGAACTGTCACCATCCCCACTCTCAGCAGCCACTGCATAGCCAACTGTTTTAACATGTGGGTTTCAAGCCAGCATGAATGCAAAGCATCAAATTAAAATTGAGAAACTGCCACTGTAGGTTAAGTCAAACCGTTGTATCTACTATATGAGGAACAACAGAACAACAACAACACAAACAAACAAAAAACAATCATGATTAAAAAAAATACTTGCTCTAAAAGTAAATAGTAAATACCTGCCCTGGTTTGCAAGGATATTGAAAACAAAATGAATGAACAGCATGAGGAAGAGCTTAATCGAGAGCAAGAATGAAGCACATTACCTTACCATGTAATTTTCCTCTTTACTTAATTGTGAGAGAATTACAGGCTAAAGCTTCATCATTTAGACAGGAGCTCTGAAGCATCCTCACACAATTATCATGCAAACTACTTTTCTTCATTGTAGGCCGCATTAAGGTGTCCGTCTCTCTTCTTAACACCCCCTCCTACTTCTCTACGCACACTAGATTATGGCCTAAATCCTAAATCAGTACAGCATATCGTACTCCCTTTTTTAATCATTTGCACTTTCAATATCCTTATCTTCTGATTTCCCATTCACTCCCTCCCTCTCTCTCTCTCTCTCTCTCTCTCTCTCTCTCTCTCTCTCTCTCTCTCTCTCTGCAGAAAGCTCTTTGTCCCTGTGTCTTCTCTGCCTTTCTGTCTCCCTGGCTGTCTCTAGCATTATGCCAACACATTTAAAGGCAGCCTCCTGGTGTGCAGAGTAACAGTTCAGTGAAACGGCACTCTGTTAATGTGTCTGCAGGGCCTGAGACTCCTCCCAAATTCATATATCTCTGGGATGACACCAGCACCAAGGTTAGAGCAGGGACATAGACACACAGATAACACACTTGCATTTGTACGGAGTGACACACATTCATACATACTACACACACACACACACACACACACACGCTCATAAACACACACATGGAATTACCCATTGTTAATAAGTGTTGGTTTTTCATTTAGCTATAGTATCTGGAGTTGGCAAGTGTTGATTGGAGATTGTAGGTCCACTCTCAGAGCTGATTCTACTCCTGGGCGTCTGGTCATTCCTATCCTGAAGTGCCAAATTAACTCTGATAGGTGTGAAGTTATACTAACGCTGGCTTAATGTTGATTTTTACACTCTCATAGTTAAATTATCACAGGTGATTTTGATTCAGATGGTTTTGTACATGCAGTACCACGTGCCGCATGCAGATGCAAAACCGTCCATGCAAATAAATCCATGAACATAGATTTCTGAATCTTTCTGTCCATGATAATGAAGGTGGCAGTGACATGAGAAGAGCTGTTAAAGCTGTGTCATGCAAAACAGCTGGGCTTCGACTGAAGATGTATCAGACTCAACTGAAAGAAAAATGAGGAATAAGCAAATAACTCATGTGGGCGCCCAGCCCTGGCAGCTCACATGGTAGAGCACGTACCACTTGTTAAGGCTCTGTCCCGATCGCAGCATCTTGGGTTTGCAACCAAGTCAAGGCCCTTTGCTGCATGCCATCCCCTCTCTCTCTCTGCTGTGACTGTCGAATAAAACTGAAAAGCCATAATAATAATAATAATAATAATAATAATAATGATCAGTTGAGTCTAACTTCAATCCACTCTGTGATTTTGCACAGAGTGGATTGAAGACATATAGATTTGTTTTCCAGTGATGTGAGGGCATCAATAAGCGAGTCAGCCAATTGTTACTTGAAAGGTGACCTTTTGAAGACAATAAAACAAGGTGTTTGTTTTGTTCTGACACCAGTGTTTTACTTGTTGTACTCCCCTGTCCTGTGACATCATCATTGCCTCTAACAAGGCTTTTGCCCGCCATCACTGTCACGGTTACTGCGGCTACTGCTTTCATCAGGACCCAAGACAGAGGGGGCTTGTGTGATGAGGGCGTTGTTTGACTGTTTGTAAGTGGACAGAAGGACATGTGAGATAGAATAGTTCTTGTACAGGTTCACTTCCCAGAATAGCCGTGTATGTACAGCTGTCTCATATAACATACACACATGTATACATATGCTGTATAATAAAGTCATGGTGCTCATGGCTCAGTGTCTTCATGAATAGGGCTCTGGCATAATGTATGTGTGTGTGTGTGTGTGTGTGTTTCTCTATGTCTGTGTTCTAGTGTGTATGATGTGAGCTTGAGCATGTCTGTGTATCTGTATGTGTGTGTGTGTGTGTGTGTGTTTCTCTGTGTCTGTGTTCCAGCGTGTATGATGTAAGCTTGAGCGTGTGTGTGTGTGTGTGTGTGTGTGTGTGTGTGTGTGTGTGTGTGTGTGTGCTCAGTTCTGTTCACCTCTGTGCAGTATGTGTGTCTCTTCTCCCTTTAAAGCCTGCTGTGCAATTATGAATCAAAGCCAAGCAGGGGTCACTCTGGCAGCAGACAGATGGGGGACTTGATGTTGAAACCAGAATCCTGTCTTCTTCTCTACTTCTTTCTCCCTCTCTCTCTGATTCTCTGATCTTTCTCTTTTCCCCTCCATCTCTCTCCATCTTTTACCCTTGTCTCGGCACATGTTAGTCGCTCACTCCATACCATCTCCATTTTATTCTTGGTTAATCAGCATGTCTCCTTGTATGTTGCCTCTCTATTGCCTCTCTGCCCACACGCGTGCACGTGCGCACGCGCACACACACACACACACACACACACACACACACACACACACACACACACACACACACACACACACAGAGATACATCCTCTATTTCTCTGTGCCCTTGCATCACTCCTTTCTGCATTTCTACTTGAGTCAGTCGGATCCCTCTCAATTTATCATGTTGGGGATGTGTTGGCTAATTACTTAGCCTTGTGCTCTCTCTCTCTCTCTCTCTCTCTCTCTCTCTCTCTCTCTCTCTCTGTCTCTCTCACTCTCTCTCTCTATCCTATTTCTTCTTTTCTCTCCTGGCTGATCAAACTCTCTGTCTCTTTCCTTATCTGTATTGGTGAATCATTATATGTCACGAAGCATTTGCATTTCTCCTTTTCTTACAGTCACATCGAATCCCTTACTTTGTCCCTCTCAGATTTCTCTCTCTAATCATGAATTTGCCTCATCTCTCTTATTCAGCACATCTGTCCCATCCTCTCTGTCGCTGCATTCCTCTTCTTGCAGTAGGTCAAACTCCCTCTCTCTCACTCTGTATGTGTCTCTCTGTGATTTCTCTCTCGTTGATCTGTCTGTCTGTCTCTCCCTCTCTCTCTCTTGCATCTCTGTCTCTCCTCTCTCCCTGATGAGGCCAGCCCCTCCATAGTGATGAGACGAACAGAGGGTGATTAAAGTGGAGTCTCATCTGGTGGGAAAACTGACCTCAATCAGAACTATTCTACCAAAAGGACGATCCCCTCCTCTCTGTTTCCTTCTATCCAGCCCTCCTACTCAGTCTATCCCTGCCTCTCATCCACTATCCTTTATTCTCCCTGACCTGCTCCCTCACCATGTCAGCGCTCCCCATCTTTCATCTTCCCTCTCCCGCTCTCTCCTCTCATTCCTCATCTACTCTATCCCCTCTCAGTGATCACTCTCAATTTGTCATCATCACCTGTATTGTTCTGTGATGGTAATCTGTCCTTCTGAGGAACTCTGAAGTTTGCTCTTATCAGCGCCATGCATGAAACCTGATATTTACAAAGAGTCAGACTTATAGGAAACATTGGATAGTGTTCCCAACTCTCAAAATTCACTCAGGCAATAATAATCGAGTGTTCGCAGTTAACACTGATTTTTTTTTTTTTTTTTTTACAGCTTAAGAGTTGTTAGACATGATGTGAAACAGCAATGGTAAAACACACCACTGTAACAAAAAAAACGCAGAAACAGTAAAAATATACTTTTATACTTTTTCAGTCATTAGAAAATGCTCTTTTCTTCCTAGCGGTACAGTTCTTCATCAGCAACTCAACAATGTGGTTGCTAAGCAACACATGAGGACCAGCATGATTGCTGATTTTTAGTTAGTGCATCAATACTTTAATACACTGTTAAGCAGTGACAGGTGTGTGTTTATTAGGCCTTTTACAGGGGCTGTGAACACGACTCAGCCAGTTAGAATTGAAGACCAAAATTTAGTCTTTGACAAAATGCAATTTACGATGCTTTTTCAGTGGCTCAGTGTTCAGGGTGAAAACAAAAATGCAATATGTAGCAGTTCTTGGGGACACTTAAGGTTTCTAAATAACTTTGTATACCTATCCTTATCTGGAGTTTTGCCACTGCTGTGCTCTTTCCATTTCTCTCAATCCCCCCTTTCTCCCTCCCTGTTTCCCTCTTCCTCTCAAATATTGAAAAGTGGTTAAGTTTAGGTGATAGCATCTGCTCCCCCTCAGGATCGATTGCTTCTCTGATAAAGCAACAAGGTGAAGAGATGCTGATCAATGTGCACCCATAAAAATGCAGCTTGTAAATGCACTATAAACCCACACTAAGAATTTGTGTGTCTATGCATATACTCGAGCATGTGTGTGTATGTGTGTGGACTGGAAGCTTAGAAGTGAGATCCCTGCGTGTCCTTTGTAAATGTCAATCAGGCATAATGTGTGTTGTTATGGCAGCATTTATCCTCTACCAAAATAAAACACGCTCTCATTTCACCTTTACAATTACTACCACGCGGCGCCACTTGTCAACATTTCCTGCATTTTTCAACCTCAGCTAAAAATGCAACATGTATTTTCCACAAATATTTTTTACGCTAGGCTTCACAGTGAAATGAGCCCACCTGTGACGGTGATGCAGAAAATGCTTGCCTTCTGCGGTGTGAGGATGAATCATGTATGTTTTCATTCTCCAGAGGTGATTGTTATCTACAGCGGAGCTACAGGTGAATTCATCAGACTGCTTGTTTCCATCATGGCCATGCACCCAGAAGAAAAAAAAAACAGAATCGGTAAAAAGATTCCCACAAACAACTCTCCGTATACAGTGATGAGGGAATATATGTTTATTTGGTTATTGATCTTTGTTTTTCTCATCTCTGTTTCACAACTAAACAGCCGATACTGGGAGCAGATGTCACTTGTCCCTGCTGATCATTAGATGAGTCCTGCACAGTGGAAAAGAGATAATATTGATGTGGGTTACTAGCTTTATTGTGGCTCTACCTTCTTATCGCCTCCCTCATAGATTTTATTTGTACTATACGTGGACTTGCTTTTAACACCCAAATGAAATGCAATCTCCACTTTCAATGCACCACTACGATTGTTTTCTCTGAATGTTGGGCTTCCCGGCAATCACTCACAATGGGTTATCTGAGGCAATATATGTATTTCCTGGAGTTTTGAATTACTTGGCCACCAGAGGCATTTGACTGGCTCTGCTGAACCGGAAGTGATGCAATCGCTCCGGCCCCATTTGCAGTGATATTTAAATCATTTTCTGCGTGGATGGTCGGGCCAATTGGCAAATCACTCTTCTTCTGTGTGTGCCCTGTTTTTGATTTGATTTGTAAGGAATGTTCGTGTGACTATGCGAGTGTGTGGGTGTGCTGTTGTGCTATTTGATGTGATTTGTGAAGATGTGTGCATGTGGCCATCCTTTGGTGCTTAATCCACAATCTGCTGTCTGCCAGAAAGAACGCTTCCCCTTTCTTTTTCTTCTTCTTCTTCTTCCTCTTCATCTTCCTCTTCTTCTCCTTCTTCCTATGTGCTGTATCCAGAAAAAGGCTTTTAGGAATTTACACTGACTCACAGCTGGCCTAGCGGTTTCAACCTCTTTTCTAACATGGAAGGATTTGATTCATCATGTTGTTCCTTCATTTTCACCTAAGGCTTGGTGTAAGCTTTATGTCTAATTGGTTGAAAAAAAAAAAAAAAAAAAGAAAAAGAAAGCAAATAGAAACGGTTGGTTTCTTGTTGACTCTACTGCCAACATTACATAGTTGACTAATCACTAAAATCATGGCTTGCCATCGTTTGATTTAAAAAAAAAAAAAAAGTATATATAAAAGCATTAACTTTTGATTACTGACTTTAATTAATAGCCAATGCTGATTTGCAATGCCAATGAGATCAATGCTTTTTTTTTTTTACTTTTTTTTTTCTTCCAGAAAAGGTTGTTAGCTATCTAAATACTACCTCCCAAAGCTGTTTGCTGAGAAAATTAAGAAAGGGAGAGGTGAAGTCATAGCAAAGAAGCTGTACTAATTTTGGTCTTTTACTAATCACAGTGTGTCATGCATCAAGCTGGATTGTTCGGCTTAAGAAACACTGGTCTAATATCACCTGCTCTATCTAGTGTAATGACCAATTATGTCTGTGTGCTTGCATGTGTAAACAGGCGTGCACTGCGGGGTGGTTAAGTTTGTGTGAGTGGTTGCCAGATGTTGTCAAAGGAAGAAAATTAATTGGTAAATTGGTAAATGATTTGTGCTCCGTTCACATGTGAATGCAAATGTGAATTGTGCACTGATATAAACAAAATGTAAATTACCAGTACACATACAACACGTATAGTCATTTAAATCTCCAACAATACAATGTGAAAAAAATGAGTAGACTTCTATTTCAAAACACAATGTGTGCACTTTAAAAGAAAAAAAAAAAAGTAAAAACTCATTACTCCAATTTTGTCATGCATTTCCTCTAAAATACTGAGGATCTTCTGATATCTTAACATTCTCAGCTATCAGTCATTTTTGTAAGAGTCAGTTGTCAAAATGGTGGATGTCTTATTTTCAACTAAAAATTAATTGTAAACCCACTGCCACTCATATTTGCTAGTACCATTAAGGGACGTAATGTTGCTGCTACCGTCTTGAATGAGACATTTTAAGAGTGATGACTGTAATGATCATGATGATGATGGTGATTACTGCAATTATTACTGCCATGTCACCTGAAGGGGTAATGTGGGTGTCGACAGATGTGTTTTAATGGCATTTATTAATTAAAGCCATCCACTTTTAAGGAAAATGGCTGTCTGGTGCTCTCTGCGCAGATGTCTGTTTCCTGTCCTCGTCTTTGATGCTGATCTGAATGAAAAGGCATTGTCATCTCTATGATTTTTGCATCTGTCTCCATTTCTCAAAAAGTACCCACATGTATTACTGTCATTTCTTTATTAATCATGTCTGAGTCACATCTGTCCTTTCTTTCTTGGCCAATCTCAGAGTATTTTTGTTCTATATTGTTGGATGTTAATCAAAGAGAGCCGCGTCCAGCTGAAGTGATGTCTCGATGTCTCTGTGCTGTTTCAAAGGGAAGTCATGCCACACCCTGAGGATACTCCGAGTGGTGGAGAGGGCGTGTCTGCTCTGCCCGTTGGTGGCATCTATTCAGAGTACCAGGGATACTGTTACAGAAACTCAGTCCTGAGACTTGTTAGTTTGTCCTCCCATTGAAACATAATTGCTTATTAAGCGGTGCCCCTGCCACAGGAGATGAAGAATGAAAGATGAAGTTATGGCTAAGCATTGACTTCTGTCTTTCGACTGGAGATCAATAAAACAAAGGCTGAGTGACATGCAGCTCAGTGTTGGTCAAGGCCACAGCCACATCTCAGCCTGGCTGATGAACCTGATAAATACTGGCATTTTTTGATTTATTTATTTATTTATTCACTTATTCATTTATTGATTTACTCCTTCTTTTTTTAATCATTCTTCTAGTTCTTATGAATGGAACATACTCTGAAGGACACATTTCAGTCACAACACAATACTACTATTACCACTGATAATACTATGACTAGTAATAATTGTTTTGTATTGTAGAACAGAGATACAATGTTTGAACAATGTCCTCAGGTTTTATTTCTGCACCAAGAATAAATGTTCATGTCTATGGCAGTGATGAACAGATAAACAAACAAACAAACAAACAAATAAAACCACATATTTGCACATACAGTCTAATAATCCATGTGGACATACCATTTTTTTCTGGTATCAGCCATAATCCTCGAACAAGTTGCCCATGATATTGATTTAAAGTTTATAATGCTGAGCTTTAATGCTGGGACAATTTGTCTGCGCTCAAATCAAAGCTATAATCCGTAAGATTCCAGTGGCATATGGTTCTATATGCTTTCTGTCAAAAGTGACTGTGTTTACAATTTGTTCTGATGTGAAAACCCTATTCAGGCCTTTTATTCTCAGTATCTAGCAGATGAACCATAACACCAGCTCCTCAACATGCTTCATCTGTGTGATAGCTGTGTATGAACAAAGAGGCTTCTGATGATCTCCAGTGACTGTGACTGTACTAACTTTGTAAATTTAATGCAGAAACACTAATTAAAGCACAGCAGGCACTCAGCAGGCAGACATGTATGACTTTTTAATCTGTGTGCATGTGCCTGAAGTGAATGGTAGGTAATTGAGGATGGAGGTAAGATGGCATAGTTGAAGCATGGTGTCAAAAACATGAAATGGCTCATGACAATCAGGTGAGATTTTACACTGTGTGAATGTGTGCATGTGTGAGTGAGTCGGTGTGGGTGTGTGTCAAATGGTGAAATTGGCTGTGAGGATCTGGTCAGGCAGGGTACTATTGGGCTGTCGACACAGTAGCTGTGCTCACCGAATGACAGGATGACAGGGAAAGTGCCGTATCAATGTGTGTGTGTGTGTGTGTGTGTGTGTGTGTGTGTGTGTGTTTGAACGAGTGAAAGTGAGGGAGCAAGAGAAGGGGAAAAATTTATTTATGCTTAAATTTACTTTCTTTTATGGAAAATATATTTTTAAGTTTGTCTCCTTAAATCAACATCCTGTTTAGAATATGACAACAAAGCTATAAATGAGAAATGTATGTATATGGGAGAGCATAAGAAAAAAATATGCACACTGAAAAACACTGATTTTTACCTCATGTAGGAATTCTGGTTAACGGTAGATTCAGTTTTTTATTATCTATCTATCTATCTATCTATCTATCTATCTATCTATCTATTTATTTTTATTATTACTGAAGAAGAGAAATTGTAGTATTATGTTTCCAAAATCTGTGCATATAGTAAAAGTATTTTCAAAAACTTGACAGAAGAATATGTGAATGAATAAGCACTTCAAATATTTTTGTGTATGGACTGGTGTCATGCCAGTCCACATGTAACAGTTTCCCAGGTATGACGGTATGTTTGCCAGGGTTTTATCCTCTGTGATTAACGTGGGAAGGCGCAGGGTGAGAACATGTAGTGACACTGGACCTCAGCCATGGAGTAACTGACTCTGAGGCCATCCTGTTTCTGGCTCCCACAGCTGTTGTGTGCTTTTATACTTGCCTACTAAACTCAGCTTCAGTCATTCTCTTGGCTACATGCTTGGAGATTTGCCTTAAAGCTTGTGTAGGTAATTCATCATTTTGACAAATCACTGTTAAACAAGGCTCATGATTTACGATTCGAAAAACTTACTGTCCATCATATAATGATAGAAAATTGTCTTTAAAATTCTCCCACCCACATGCATGAGCTTGCATGTGGGTGTTAAGGGTGGGAGTGACTTGGACGAGGGGCTGAATC